>NW_026600352.1:294304-363162 GCF_029448725.1 Salvelinus fontinalis | reverse complement strand
TACTTAATAAAACACTCACTTCCCCTCCCTCCCTCCAGCCCTATTACCCCCATTACTTAATAAAACACTCACTTCCTCCTCCCTCCAGCCCTATTACCCCCATTACTTAATAAAACACTCACTTCCTCCTCCCTCCAGCCCTATTACCCCCATTACTTAATAAAACACTCACTTCCTCCTTCCCTCCATTTTCACTCTTTCTCTCCTTCAATCTCTCCCTTTTCCTGTGATCTGGTGACATTAGCCTCATTGCTGTTCAACCCTCACAGCCTCCCTCCCTCCCCTCTTCCCTCCCTCCCTCTTCCAGCCCTCGCTCCATCCAGCCCTCCCTCCATCCCTCCCTCTCTCCTTCCCTGCCTTCCTCCCTCCCTCAGTCCTCTCTACCTCCCTCCAGCTCTCCCTCCCTCCTTCCCTACCTCCCTCACTCTCTGCCTCCCTCCAGCCCTCCCTCCCTACTTCCATACCTCCCTCCCTCCCTCCATCCCTCCCTCCTTCCTTCCTTCCCTCCCTCCTTCACTCCCTCCCTCCTTCCTTCCCTCCCTCCTTCACTCATTCTCTGCATTATATCTACCTGAGTGATTCTCACTAAATCCCCTGAAGAGAGAACTCTCCAGGAACGTATTGGATTCAAAGCCCATTTTCACCACTGGCTGGGCCTCATCAATCTTTATTTAGAGTAGAGATGAAATACATTTTTTGCCTGGCTACCCAGACTCATTGCTCTGGCCAAACGCCACGCCCACGGGCGGTTCTTCTCCGCAACGATTCCGGATCTGACTTCCTCCTAACTTCTAGAACGTGGCCACATTCTAACCGTTCAGATTGGTCCCAGAAACCAATGGGGGGTTTGGGCCAGAGCCGGGACACGCATGGGTTAAAGTCGCATTCAGAAAACGTGTCATTTCCTTTGATGTTCCGATTTGGTTTGAGACAATTCAATCGCTGATGGATGTTTTGTTAAACAACCGTCCATTTGGAAGTCAACACAAAACAACAATGGCAGACTGAAGTATGTAAAGGACAATAGAGCAGGAGATGAATTCAGAATGAGTCGTCAGGCAAATCCATTTCAGCTTCTCTCCAAACTGAAGGTCATTACAAGACAGGGTTGAGGACAGAGAAGAGGGAGGGAGCCATTTTGTGAATTCGGTAATTAGTACACTAACACTTGCCTAGTCTCTCCTAAGGGCTATTGCTATCTTCCAACAGGTCAGATCTTCACTTAGTCAGGAATTATTGTTGATAAAATAAGTGAAAATGGATTAGAGTTATGTTTTTATCTCTTCATTTGGACCTCCAGGTTTCTGTTCTAGTTGTCTCCAGGTATTATGTTCTGACCTCAAGGTTTCTGTTCTAGTTGTCTCCAGGTATTATGTTCTGACCTCAAGGTTTCTGTTCTAGTTGTCTCCAGGTATTATGTTCTGACCTCAAGGTTTCTGTTCTAGTTGTCTCCAGGTATTATGTTCTGATCTCAAGGTTTCTGTTCTAGTTGTCTCCAGGTATTTAGTGGTTCTGATCTCAAGGTTTCTGTTCTAGTTGTCTCCAGGTATTATGTTCTGACCTCAAGGTTTCTGTTCTAGTTGTCTCCAGGTATTATGTTCTGACCTCAAGGTTTCTGTTCTAGTCGTCTCCAGGTATTATGTTCTGATCTCAAGGTTTCTGTTCTAGTTGTCTCCAGGTATTATGTTCTAACCTCAAGGTTTCTGTTATAGTCGTCTCCAGGTATTATGTTCTGACCTCAAGGTTTCTGTTCTAGTCGTCTCCAGGTATTATGTTCTGATCTCAAGGTTTCTGTTCTAGTTGTCTCCAGGTATTATGTTCTGACCTCAAGGTTTCTGTTCTAGTTGTCTCCAGGTATTATGTGGTTAACCTCAAGGTTTCTGTTCTAGTTGTCTCCAGGTATTATGTTCTAACCTCAAGGTTTCTGTTCTAGTTGTCTCCAGGTATTATGTTCCGACCTCAAGGTTTCTGTTCTAGTTGTCTCCAGGTATTATGTTCTATCCTCCAGGTTTCTGTTCTAGTTGTCTCCAGGTATTATGTTCTTATCTCAAGGTTTCTGTTCTAGTTGTCTCCAGGTATTATGTCCTGAGCTCAAGGTTTCTGTTCTAGTTGTCTCCAGGTATTATGTTCTATCCTCCAGGTTTCTGTTCTAGTTGTCTCCAGGTATTATGTGGTTAACCTCAAGGTTTCTGTTCTAGTAGTCTCCAGGTATTATGTTCTGACCTCAAGGTTTCTGTTCTAGTCGTCTCCAGGTATTATGTTCTGATCTCAAGGTTTCTGTTCTAGTCGTCTCCAGGTATTATGTTCTGACCTCAAGGTTTCTGTTCTAGTCGTCTCCAGGTATTATGTTCTGACCTCAAGGTTTCTGTTCTAGTTGTCTCCAGGTATTATGTGGTTAACCTCAAGGTTTCTGTTCTAGTTGTCTCCAGGCATTATGTTCTGATCTCAAGGTTTCTGTTCTAGTCGTCTCCAGGTATTATGTTCTGACTTCAAGGTTTCTGTTCTAGTTGTCTCCAGGTATTTAGTGGTTAACAGCTTTATTTAATATGAATCCACCAAACAGAGTAATTTTGTCTTGACTACATATTTATCTTCCAGCATACAGATTTATATTGTCTTATACCAGGGCCCTCCGTGTCTTCTTGATGGCAGAGACAACATTTGAAAGTTTTAAAGTGAATATTCTACAATTCTACACATTTTGGAATGTGGTTCAGAGAAAGTGCTGTCATTTTAAAGTGGCAAAGACAAGATTTTGCAGTTTGAACACTCATTTCCTGAAATTCTACAAATGTTGCTATGTGGTGCAAAGAAAATGCTGCCGTTTTAATTCGGCAGAGACACATTTTTGCAGGTTTAAACACTAATTTCCTGAAATTCTACACATTTTGGCAAAAGGTGGAGAGAGATTTTTGCAGGTTTCATGCTAAAATCCTTCAATTCTACACATTTTGCCATAAATGATTCCATGTTCATACGATCTGAGTGCGCCTGACAAAAATAAATCAATGGAGGCCACCTGCTTGCCCAGTCAGTCATTTGGCAAGGATTTATGATAATGTTTAGATAGCTGGCTAGACTAATATACCAATCAAAACATTGTTAGAAGACATGACTAAGTCAGGGACAGTCAGCGACTGGCATAACAAGAGAAAAACTGCTAATGCACAATAACATTTTCCTGAAATTGCACCTGGTGCGTTGTACTATTCCAGCTGTCGACAGTGAGTTGAGAACCCGACTGAGTTCCTGAACGTCTTTCAACCGGGCCTGCTGGGTAGTCCCACAGGGCTCTGGGCCAATAGGGAATAGGGCGCCATCTGGGGGCGCTGAGCAGAAGGATCTCCGAGTGGTGCAACGCTCTAAGACACCGCATCACCGCGGTACCCGGTTCGAATCCAGGCTGCGTCACATCCGGCTGTGATTGAGAGTCCCATAGGGTGATATTGTACTACTTATGTACATTCATATCATGAGTTCACGGCAGCTTTGCACTTATAATAGGGAGAGTTGTGTATCCAATATCTTACTGTGTCTGTGGGTGAGAATGAATGAATTACATTTTGTTTCTGTGTCCAATCTCCATTTAGTAACTAATCCCTTATGGGATTAATTGACACATAAACAAACATTACATTAATTAACCGTGATAATTCAGTGATAATTACTCCGGTGATCTGCTCAGTGCCCACCACCTGAAGAATGATACGTCCATTTATATCCACTCTGTCGTTTTAAAACCTGATCTGGCTGTTAAAACCTGATCTGGCTGTTAAAACCTGGTCTGGCTGTTAAAACCTGATCTGGCTGTTAAAACCTGATCTGGCTGTTAAAACCTGATCTGGCTGTTAAAACCTGGTCTGGCTGTTAAAACCTGGTCTGGCTGTTAAAACCTGATCTGGCTGTTAAAACCTGGTCTGGCTGTTAAAACCTGATCTGGCTGTTTAAACCCGGTCTGGCTGTTAAAACCTGGTCTGGCTGTTGAAACCTGGTCTGGCTGTTAAAACCTGGTCTGACTGTTAAAACCTGATCTGGCTGTTTAAACCTGTTCTGGCTGTTAAAACCTGGTCGGGCTGTTAAAACCTGTTCTGGCTGTTAAAACCTGATCTGGCTGTTAAAACCTGATCTGGCTGCTAAAACCTGATCTGTCTGTTAAAACCTGATCTGGCTGTTAAAACCTGATCTGGCTGCTAAAACCTGATCTGGCTGTTAAAACCTGATCTGGCTGCAAAAACCTGATCTGTCTGTTAAAACCTGCTCTGGCTGTTAAAACCTGATCTGGCTGCTAAAACCTGATCTGGCTGTTAAAACCTGATCTGGCTGCAAAAACCTGATCTGTCTGTTAAAACCTGATCTGGCTGTTAAAACCTGATCTGGCTGCTAAAACCTGATCTGGCTGTTAAAACCTGATCTGGCTGCAAAAACCTGATCTGTCTGTTAAAACCTGATCTGGCTGTTAAAACCTGATCTGGCTGCTAAAACCTGATCTGGCTGTTAAAACCTGATCTGGCTGTTAAAACCTGGTCTGGCTGTTAAAACCTGATCTGGCTGTTAAAACCTGATCTGGCTGCAAAAACCTGATCTGGCTGTTAAAACCTGATCTGGCTGTTAAAACCTGAACCTGAACCTGATCGTTTATACCCAGTCTATTAGTTTAAACCCGTTCTGGACTTTTAAACGCGTTCTGTCCGACTAAACCCGTTCTGGACGTTTATACCTGTTCTGGACATTTAAACCAAATCATTTTACACCAGAGGGAGTGGGAAACCAATCTGTAAGATATTCATTAACACGAACACAGGCAGTTGGGGCTTAGTAGAGATACTGTATTGCGTCTTCCAATTTCCCATCAGCCCCTGTCGTTATCAAACTACTGTATAGGCTAAAAGACACATATGGACAAAATCCAAAGCTTTCTGGAAATGAAACATGAAAAAGCAGAAATATATTCCTGTAATCTATTTCTGACTATCGTGCAGAACGAAAAGATATGGTCTACAGACTGGATGATATGGTCTATACAGACTGGATGATATGGTCTATACAGACTGGATGATATGGTCTATACAGACTGGATGATATGGTAAGATATGGTCTATACAGACTGGATGATATGGTCTATACAGACTGGATGATATGGTATGGTCTATACAAACTGGATGATATGGTATGATATGGTCTATACAGACTGGATGATATGGTATGATACGGTCTATACAGACTGGATGATATGGTATGATATGGTCTATACAGACTGGATGATATGGTCTATACAGACTGGATGATATGGTATGATATGGTCTATACAGACTGGATGATATGGTATGATAAGGTCTATACAGCCTGGATGATATGGTCTATACAGACTGGATGATATGGTCTATACAGACTGGATGATATGGTCTATACAGACTGGATGATATGGTATGATAAGGTCTATACAGACTGGATGATATGGTCTATACAGACTGGATGATATGGTCTATACAGACTGGATGATATGGTATGATAAGGTCTATACAGACTGGATGATATGGTCTATACAGACTGGATGATATGGTATGATAAGGTCTATACAGACTGGATGATATGGTCTATACAGACTGGATGATATGGTCTATACAGACTGGATGATATGGTATGATAAGGTCTATACAGACTGGATGATATGGTCTATACAGACTGGATGATATGGTCTATACAGACTGGATGATATGGTATGATAAGGTCTATACAGACTGGATGATATGGTATGATAAGGTCTATACAGACTGGATGATATGGTCTATACAGACTGGATGATAAGGTCTATACAGACTGGATGATAAGGTCTATACAGACTGGATGATATGGTATGATAAGGTCTATACAGACTGGATGATAAGGTCTATACAGACTGGATGATATGGTATGATAAGGTCTATACAGACTGGATGATATGGTCTATACAGACTGGATGATATGGTATGATAAGGTCTATACAGACTGGATGATATGGTATGATAAGGTCTATACAGACTGGATGATATGGTCTATACAGACTGGATGATATGGTATGATAAGGTCTATACAGACTGGATGATATGGTATGATAAGGTCTATACAGACTGGATGATATGGTATGATAAGGTCTATACAGACTGGATGATATGGTCTATACAGACTGGATGATAAGGTCTATACAGACTGGATGATAAGGTCTATACAGACTGGATGATATGGTATGATAAGGTCTATACAGACTGGATGATATGGTCTATACAGACTGGATGATAAGGTCTATACAGACTGGATGATAAGGTCTATACAGACTGGATGATATGGTATGATAAGGTCTATACAGACTGGATGATAAGGTCTATACAGACTGGATGATAAGGTCTATACAGACTGGATGATATGGTATGATAAGGTCTATACAGACTGGATGATAAGGTCTATACAGACTGGATGATAAGGTCTATACAGACTGGATGATATGGTATGATAAGGTCTATACAGACTGGATGATATGGTATGATAAGGTCTATACAGACTGGATGATATGGTATGATAAGGTCTATACAGACTGGATGATATGGTATGATAAGGTCTATACAGACTGGATGATATGGTATGATAAGGTCTATACAGAATGGATGATATGGTATGATAAGGTCTATACAGACTGGATGATATGGTCTATACAGACTGGATGAAAAGGTCTATACAGACTGGATGATAAGGTCTATACAGACTGGATGATATGGTTTATACAGACTGGATGATATGGTCTATACAGACTGGATGATATGGTATGATAAGGTCTATACAGAATGGATGATATGTTATGATAAGGTCTATACAGACTGGATGATATGGTCTATACAGACTGGATGATATGGTCTATACAGACTGGATGATACGTTCTATACAGACTGAATGATAAGGTCTATACAGACTTTTTATTGTCCAGATTTACCAAAGCCACATTGTTGTGAACGTCCTGAAGCGTGAGGAGCCCACTGTTGAGGATGTATTGATATAGTTTATAGACCGTACCTAGTAATGACGTTACGCATCTATAGTTCAGGGAAGATTTGAGGAATGGATTCACTGTGGACTTCTACCAAGTCAACGGCAGTATACAGAAGGATTCACTGTGGACTTCTACCAAGTCAATGGCAGTATACAGAACTCAGAACACATTCAGAGCAAACCGTGTTCACCTTCAGCTAATTGGGGAAGTTAATAAAACTTTATTCAACAGTCCGTTAATACCAAATGCTTTAAAAAATGTTGTAAAGTTAATCGCCTTCTTAACTTCTACCATGGACAGTTTGTGTGTGTGTGTGTGCGTGTGTGTGTGTGTGTGTGTGTGTGTGTGTGTGTGTGTGTGTGTGTGTGTGTGTGTGTGTGTGTAGGTAATAAAGACATATAACTCAGTAGTATTATAGGTCGGCTGCCACCTCCTCTTATCTCCTCTCTCCTCCTCCTCTCCCCTCTTATCTCCTCTCTCCTCCTCCTCTCTCCTCTTATCTCCTCTCTCCTCCTCCTCTCTCCTCTTATCTCCTCTCTCCTCCTCCTCTCTCCTCTTATCTCCTCTCTCCTCCTCCTCTCTCCTCTTATCTCCTCTCTCCTCCTCCTCTCCCCTCTTATCTCCTCTCTCCTCCTCCTCTCTCCTCTTATCTCCTCTCTCCTCCTCCTCTCTCCTCTTATCTCCTCTCTCCTCTTATCTCCTCTCTCCTCCTCCTCTCCCCTCTTATCTCCTCTCTCCTCCTCCTCTCTCCTCTTATCTCCTCTCTCCTCCTCCTCTCTCCTCTTATCTCCTCTCTCCTCCTCCTCTCTCCTCTTATCTCCTCTCTCGCTTCCTCTCTCCTCTTATCTCCTCTCTCCTCTTATCTCCTCTCTCCTCCTCCTCTCTCCTCCTCCTCTCTCCTCTTATCTCCTCTCTCCTCCTCCTCTCCCCTCTTATCTCCTCTCTCCTCCTCCTCTCTCCTCTTATCTCCTCTCTCCTCCTCCTCTCTCCTCTTATCTCCTCTCTCCTCCTCCTCTCCCCTCTTATCTCCTCTCTCCTCCTCCTCTCTCCTCCTCCTCTCCCCTCTTATCTCCTCTCTCCTCCTCCTCTCTTCTCCTCCTCCTCTCTCCTCTTATCTCCTCTCTCCTCCTCCTCTCTCCTCCTCCTCTCTCCTCTTATCTCCTCTCTCCTCCTCCTCTCCCCTCTTATCTCCTCTCTCCTCCTCCTCTCTCCTCTCTCCTCCTCCTCTCCCCTCTTATCTCCTCTCTCCTCCTCCTCTCTCCTCTTATCTCCTCTCTCCTCCTCCTCTCCCCTCTTATCTCCTCTCTCCTCCTCCTCTCTCCTCTTATCTCCTCTCTCGCTTCCTCTCTCCTCTTATCTCCTCTCTCCTCTTATCTCCTCTCTCCTCTCTCTATATATCTCTCTCGCTCTCTTTCTCTCTCTAAAAGACCAACAAGTATTATCTCTTATTTATGCTTGAGTCAGCTGTCTCTGCTCTGTGTACATAGTGAAAAGTACCTTTCGTTTTCCACCATATAAACCCTATATAATGAATCCTGTGTGTTTTACACTATAATGCTGCTCTATACTGAGTCGTACACACTGAATGAAGTCCTGAAATACACTATGGGGTTGACACCTTAGTATGTCAACGGTAGAAATCCCTACCACACAGATGAAGAATGGGTTTGTGCGTGTTCCTGTTTGTGTGTGTGTGTGTGTGTTCTATATTCCTCTATCCTGTAGGTACAATGGGGTGGGGGCATGTCTTATCCATCTATAGCCGTGTCTCATCCTCCACTGAGACATGGCTATAGCTGTATCATCCCGGGCTCTGTGTTTGTCTACGGAGTGTTTGTTTGTTTTTCACACAGACACACACACACACACACACACACACACACACACACACACACACACACACACACACACACACACACACACACACACACACACACACACACACACACACACACACACACACACACACACACACACACACACACACCCCACACCCCACACCCACCCCTCTACCCGCCTCCCCTCCGCCTGTTCCTTCTCTTTTCGGGTTTTCCAATTTCAGTGGCTTCCTCTGGAGCGGCTTGATGAATGCCGTTGGCGTGGGCCTGACCTTCCAGATAACCCCACCTTTCTTCTGGGGGGAATTCATCAGGCATGGCTCCGGGGGCCTCTGGGAGGTGTGATGCAGCACTCAAGGTGAGTGGTTGTAACTGGGTCCTCAGACGGCCAGATAGCAGGAGTAGACAGACAGACAGGCATGGGACAGGATGTGATTTCCTTGTGACCGAGTCCTCAGATGGCCAGATAGCAGGAGTAGACAGACAGACAGACAGACAGACAGACAGACAGACAGACAGACAGACAGGCATGGGACAGGATGTGATTTTCTTGTGACCGAGTCCTCAGATGGCCAGATAGCAGGAGTAGACAGACAGACAGACAGACAGACAGACAGACAGAGAGACAGACAGACAGACAGACAGACAGAGAGACAGACAGACAGACAGACAGACAGACAGACAGACAGGCATGGGACAGGATGTGATTTCCTTGTGACCGAGTCCTCAGATGGCCAGATAGCAGGAGTAGACAGACAGACAGACAGACAGACAGACAGACAGACAGACAGACAGACAGACAGGCATGGGACAGGATGTGATTTCCTTGTGACCGAGTCCTCAGATGGCCAGATAGCAGGAGTAGACAGACAGACAGACAGACAGACAGACAGACAGACAGACAGACAGACAGACAGACAGACAGACATGGGACAAGATGTGATTTCCTTGTGACTACAGAGGGACAGGGGTGTGTGTGAGGGGGGGGGGGCATATTAGAGAAAGATTATTAGAGAAAGATTATCTGAGAAAGTAAACGTAATGTTACTCTGCCTCCAGTTCTGGTAAAAGTAATAATTTGTTGATCATGGAGGATTCTAATAATTAGAAAACTCTGAAACTGAACGTATTTCCTTTCCGGTAATATGGATTTTAATTTCTAATTATCGTAGCCTGTGGTGTCCATTAACATACATATTTTTTATTTAAAGACGAAGAAGAAGAGTAGGATTACTCCCAAATGGCACCCTAGTCCTTATTTTAGTGCACTACTTTAGACCAAAGCCATATGGCACCCTGGTCAAAAGTAGTGCACTATTTAGTGAATAGGGTGCCGTTTGGGAGTGCTGCTCGGTGAGTAGGCGAAGCAGGATAGAAAGAGACATTGTTCGGTCTGATTCCTCTAGTATAATGATGAGTGGACTGATAAGAACTCTACTGATTACCACCATAATGAAATATAAGAGGCTTATTAGAGAAAAAAGTAATGAAAATCCTCAACATAGTTATCATTTCACTATAGATAGAATCCCACTTTGCACAAATAATTGAAAAAAAAACTATGACAATATCACCAAGGGCTGACAGGAAATATAACTCTAATTCTTCTGGTCTTTCTTCTTCTTCTTCTGCTTCTTCTGCTTCTTCTCTTTCTTCTGCTTCTTCTCTTTCTTCTGTTTCTTCTGCTTCTTCTCTTGCTTCTTCTTCTTCTGCTCTTTCTTCTGCTTATTATTCTTCTTCTCTTTCTTCTGCTTCTTCTCTTCCTTCTGCTTCTTCTCTTTCTTCTTCTGCTTCTTCTACTTCTTCCCTTTCTTCTTCTTCTTCTCTTTCTTCTACTTCTTCCCTTTCTTCTGCTTCTTCTCTTTCTTCTTTTTCTTCTTCTCTTTCTTCTTCTTCTTCTCTTTCTTCTTCTGCTTCTTCTGCTTCGTCCCTTTCTTCTGCTTCTTCTCT
The DNA here is from genome assembly GCF_029448725.1 of Salvelinus fontinalis. Classification (NCBI taxonomy): domain Eukaryota; kingdom Metazoa; phylum Chordata; class Actinopteri; order Salmoniformes; family Salmonidae; genus Salvelinus; species Salvelinus fontinalis. The sequence goes on along the minus strand of NW_026600352.1, from coordinate 352,356 downwards.
TTCTTCTGCTTCTTCTTCTTCTTCTTCTCTTTCTGAGAATAAAATGTATCTTACTTGTAGGCTAAAAAGAGTCTTGATGATTGTTTATGCTTTGTACTGCTAATGTACTGCTATGTACTGTTTATGTACTGCTATGTACTGCTAATGTACTGCTATGTACTGTTTCTGTACTGCTATGTACTGTCTATGTACTGCTAATGTATGCTATGTATTGCTTATGTACTGATTATGTACAGCTTCTGTACAGCTATGTACTGTTTATGTACTGCTACTGTATGCTATGTACTGCCATGTACTGTTTATGTACTGTTATGCACTGTCTATGTACTGCTAATGTCATGTGGCATGTATGGGTTATATATAGGGCATGTATGGGTTATATATAGGACATGTATGGGTTATATATAGGACATGTATGGGTTATATATAGTACATGTATGAGTTATAAATAGTACATGTATGGGTTATAAATAGTACATGTATGGGTTATAAATAGTACATGTATGGGTTATATATAGGGCATGTATGGGTTATATATAGGACATGTATGGGTTATATATAGGACATGTATGGGTTATAAATAGTACATGTATGGGTTATAAATAGTACATGTATGGGTTATAAATAGTACATGTATGGGTTATATATAGGACATGTATGGGTTATATATAGGACATGTATGGGTTATATATATGGTATGTATGGGTTATATATATGGTATGTATGGGTTATATATATGGTATGTATGGGTTATATATATGGTATGTATGGGTTATATATATGGTATGTATGGGTTATATATAGGACATGTATGGGTTATATATAGGACATGTATGGGTTATATATAGGACATGTATGGGTTATATATAGGACATGTATGGGTTATATATAGGACATGTATGGGTTATATATAGGACATGTATGGGTTATATATAGGACATGTATGGGTTATATATAGGACATGTATGGGTTATAAATAGTACATGTATGGGTTATATATAGGACATGTATGGGTTATATATAGGACATGTATGGGTTATATATAGGACATGTATGGGTTATATATAGGACATGTATGGGTTATATATAGGACATGGGTGGGTATGCGTTATGAATTCGGTATGTATGGGTTATGAATGCTGTATGTATGAGTTGTGAATGTGGTATGTAATTAGTATGAATGTGGTATGTATGAGTTATGAATGTGGTATGTCCCGGTCACGGTCCCGTGTGGCTCAGTTGGTAGAGCATGGCGCTTGCAACGCCAGGGTTGTGGGTTCATTCCCCACGGGGGGACCAGGATGAATATGTATGAACTTTACAATTTGTAAGTCGCTCTGGATAAGAGCATCTGCTAAATGACTTAAATGTACATGTGATGTATGTCTGGGTTATGAACGTGGTATGTATTTAGTACTATATTCCTCTATCCTGTCGGTACTATATATTCCTGTATGTACTATATTCCTCTATCCTGTAGGTTTTATATTCCTCTATCCTGTAGGTTTTATATTCCTCTATCCTGTAGGTACTATATTCCTCTATCCTGTAGGTACTATATTCCTCTATCCTGTAGGTACTATATTCCTCTATACTGTAGGTACTATATTCCTGTAGGTTCTATATTCCTCTATCCTGTCGGTACTATATATTCCTCTATCCTGTAGATACTATATTTCTCTATCCTGTAGGTACTATATTCCTCTATCCTGTAGGTACTATATTCCTCTATCCTGTAGGTACTATATTCCTGTAGGTACTATATTCCTCTATCCTGTAGGTACTATATTCCTCTATCCTGTAGGTACTATATTCCTCTATCCTGTAGGTTTTATATTCCTCTATCCTGTAGGTACTATATTCCTCTATACTGTAGGTACTATATTCCTCTATCCTGTAGGTTTTATATTCCTCTATCCTGTAGGTACTATATTCCTCTATCCTGTAGGTACTATATTCCTCTATCCTGTATGTACTATATCCCTCTATCCTGTATGTACTATATTCCTCTATCCTGTAGGTACTATATTTCTCTATCCTGTAGGTACTATATTCCTCTATCCTGTATGTACTATATTCCTCTATCCTGTAGGTTCTATATATTCCTCTATCCTGTAGGTACTATATTCCTCTATCCTGTAGGTTCTATATATCCCTCTATCCTGTAGGTACTATATTCCTGTAGGTACTATATTCCTGTAGGTACTATATTCCTCTATCCTGTAGATACTATATTCCTCTATCCTGTAGGTACTATATTCCTCTATACTGTAGGTACTATATTCCTCTATCCTGTAGGTACTATATACCTCTATCCTGTAGGTTTTATATTCCTCTATCCTGTAAGTTTTATATTCCTCTATCCTGTAGGTACTATATTCCTCTATCCTGTAGGTTTTATATTCCTCTATCCTGTAGGTACTATATTCCTCTATCCTTTAGGTACTATATATTCCTGTAGCTACTATATATTCCTCCATACTGTAGGTACTATATTCCTGTAGGTTCTATATTCCTATATCCTGTAGGTACAATATATTCCTCTATCCTGTAGATATTATATTTCTCTATCCTGTAGGTACTATATTCCTCTATCCTGTAGGTACTATATATTCCTCTATCCTGTAGATACTATATTCCTCTATCCTGTAGGTACTATATTCCTGTAGGTAATATATTCCTCTATCCTGTAGGTACTATATTCCTGTAGGTACTATATTCCTCTATCCTGTAGGTACTATATTCCTCTATCCTGTAGATACTATATTTCTCTATCCTGTAGGTACTATATTCCTCTATCCTGTATGTACTATATTCCTCTATCCTGTAGGTACTATATTCCTCTATCCTGTAGGTACTATATTCCTCTATCCTGTAGGTTTTATATTCCTCTATCCTGTAGGTACTATATTCCTCTATCCTGTAGGTACTATATTTCTCTATCCTGTAGGTACTATATTCCTCTATCCTGTATGTACTATATTCCTCTATCATGTAGGTACTATATTCCTCTATCCTGTAGGTACTATATTCCTCTATCCTGTAGGTACTATATACCTCTATCCTGTAGGTACTATATTCCTCTATCCTGTAGGTACTATATTCCTCTATCCTGTAGGTACTATATACCTCTATCCTGTAGGTTCTATATATCCCTCTATCCTGTAGGTACTATATTCCTGTAGGTACTATATCCCTCTATCCTGTAGGTTCTATATTCCACTATCCTGTAGGTTTTATATTCCTCTATCCTGTAGATACTATATTCCTCTATCCTGTAGGTACTATATTCCTCTATCCTGTAGGTTTTATAATCCTCTATCCTGTAGGTACTATATTCCTCTATCCTGTAGGTACTATATTCCTGTAGGTACTATATTCCTCTATCCTGTAGGTTTATATGCCTCTATCCTGTAGGTTTTATATATTCCTCTATCCTGTAGGTTTTATATATTCCTCTATCCTGTAGGTACTATATTCCTCTATCCTGTAGGTACTATATTCCTGTAGGTACTATATTCCTCTATCCTATAGGTACTATATTCCTCTATACTGTAGGTTTTATATTCCTCTATCCTGTAGGTTTTATATTCCTCTATCCTGAGGGTACTATATTCCTCTATACTGTAGGTTTTATATTCCTCTATCCTGTAGGTACTATATTCCTCTATACTTTAGGTTTTATATTCCTCTATCCTGAGGGTACTATATTCCTCTATCCTGTAGATACTATATGCCTCTATCCTGTAGGTACTATATTCCTCTATCCTGTAGGTTTTATATTCCTCTATCCTGTAGGTACTATATATTCCTGTAGGTACTATATCCCTCTATCCTGTAGGTACTATAAACCTCTATCATGTAGGTACTATATTCCTCTATCCTGTAGGTACTATATATTCCTATATCCTGTAGCTACTATATTCCTCTATCCTGTAGGTACTATATTCCTGTAAGTACTATATTCCTCTATCCTGAGGGTACTATATTCCTCTATCCTGTAGGTTTTATATTCCTCTATCCTGTAGGTACTATATATTCCTGTAGGTACTATATTCCTCTATCCTGTAGGTTCTATATTCCTCTATCCTGTAGGTACTATATTTCTCTATCCTGTAGGTTCTATATTCCTCTATCCTATAGGTTCTATATTACTCTATCCTGTAGGTACTATATTCCTCTATCCTGTAGATACTATATTTCTCTATCCTGTAGGTACTATATTCCTCTATCCTGTATGTACTATATTCCTCTATCCTGTAGGTTCTATATTCCTCTGACCTGTAGGTACTATATTCCTCTATCCTGTAGGTTTTATATTCCTCTATCCTGTAGGTACTATAATCCTCTATACTGTAGGTACTATATTCCTCTATCCTGTAGGTTTTATATTCCTCTATCCTGTAGGTTCTATATTCCTCTATCCTGTAGGTTCTATATTCCTCTGACCTGTAGGTACTATATGCCTCTATCCTGTAGGTTTTATATTCCTCTATCCTGTAGGTACTATAATCCTCTATACTGTAGGTACTATATTCCTCTATCCTGTAGGTTTTATATTCCTCTATCCTGTAGGTACTATATTCCTCTATCCTGTATGTATTATATCCCTCTATCCTGTATGTACTATATTCCTCTATCCTGTAGGTTCTATATTCCTCTATCCTGTATGTACTATATTCCTCTATCCTGTAGGTACTATATTCCTCTATCCTGTAGGTTCTATATATCCCTCTATCCTGTAGGTACTATATTCCTGTAGGTACTATATCCCCCTATCCTGTAGGTTCTATATTTCTTTATCCTGTAGGTTTTATATTCCTCTATCCTGTAGATACTATATTCCTCTATCCTGTAGGTACTATATTCCTCTATCCTGTAGGATTTATATTCCTCTATCCTGTTGGTACTATATTCCTCTATCCTGTAGGTACTATATTCCTGTAGGTACTATATTCCTCTATCCTGTAGATACTATATTCCTCTATCCTTAGGTACTATATTCCTCTATCCTGTAGGTTTTATATTCCTCTATCCTGTAGGTACGATATTCCTCTATCCTGTAGGTTTTATATATTCCTCTATCCTGTAGGTACTATATTCCTCTATCCTGTAGGTACTATATTCCTCTATCCTGTAGGTTTTATATTCCTCTATCCTGTAGATACTATATACCTCTATCCTGTAGGTACTATATTCCTCTATCCTGTATGTACTATATCCCTCTATCCTGTAGGTACTATATATTCCTGTAGGTACTATATCCCTCTATCTCGTAGGTACTATATTCCTCTATCATGTAGGTACTATATTCCTCTATCCTGCAGGTTTTATATTCCTCTATCCTGTAGGTACTATATTCCTCTATCCTGTAGGTTTTATATTCCTCTATCCTGTAGGTACTATATATTCCTCTATCCTGTAGGTTCTATGTTCCTCTATCCTGTAGGTTTTATATTCCTCTATCCTGTAGGTACTATATATTCCTGTAGGTACTATATATTCCTGTAGCAACTATATATTCCTCTATCCTGTAGGTACTATATTCCTCTATCCTGTAGGTTTTATATTCCTCTATCCTGTAGGTACTATATATTCCTGTAGGTACTATATCCCTCTATCTCGTAGGTACTATATTCCTCTATCATGTAGGTACTATATTCCTCTATCCTGCAGGTTTTATATTCCTCTATCCTGTAGGTACTATATTCCTCTATCCTGTAGGTACTATATTCCTTTATCCTGTAGGTTTTATATTTCTCTATCCTGTAGGTACTATATATTCCTGTAGGTACTATATCCCTCTATCCTGTAGGTACTATAATCCTCTATCATGTAGGTTCTATATTCCTCTATCCTGTAGGTTTTATATTCCTCTATCCTCTAGGTATTATATTCCTCTATCCTGTAGGTTCTATATCCCTCTATCCTGTAGGTACTATATTCCTCTATCCTGTAGATACTATATTCCTCAATCCTGTAGGTACTATATTCCTCTATCCTGTAGGTTCTATATTCCTCTATCCTGTAGGTACTATATTCCTCTATCCTGTAGGTACTATATTCCTCTATCCTGTAGGTACTATATTCCTCTATCCTTTAGCTACTATATTCCTCTTCATGTAGATACTATGTATATTCCTCTATCCTGTAGGTACTATATTCCTCTATCCTGTAGGTTCTTTAACCTCTACAGAGTACCTAACCCGGATCCGGGAGCACCCCCCCCCCCCCACACACTGATTAGCATCGCTAGCATAGCGTCACAATTAAATAGTAGCATCTAAATATCATTAAATCACAAGTCCAAGACACCCAATGAAAGACACAGATCTTGTGAATAAAACCACCATTTCAGATTTTTTAAATGTTTTACAGGGAAGACAAAATATGTAAATCTATTAGCTAAACACGTTAGCAAAAGACACCATTTTCTTACTCCAACAGTTTCTTACTCCATCAGGTGCTATCACCAATTCGGCTAAACTAAGATATTGATAGCCACAAACCAACAAACAAATTTATAAGATGACAGTCTGATAACATATTTATGGTATAGCATAGTTTTTTTTTTTTAAATGTGCATTTTTCAGGTATAAATCACAGTTCTACATTGCAGCTGCAATCTGATATAGTGCTGATGCAGCTAGAACAATTACAGAGACCAACGTTATATAACTAATTACTTGTCTTAAAACATTTCAGAAAAAATACACAGCGTACAGACATTGAAAGCCCAACATCTGGTGAATCCAAACAATATTTCAGATTTTTTAAATGTTTTATAGCGAAAACAAAATGTATCGCTAATTAGCATAACCAGGCCAGCCAGAACCGGCTGGACGCGCCCGACCAGTTCACATGCACGACAGATATATGAAATAACATCGTAAATTGGGTCTTACTATTGCTGGTCTTTCATCAGAATGTTGATCAAGGTGTCCTTAGTCCTGATGAGTCGTTCAATCCATTCACAATGGCAACCTCCCCTCTTCATTTAGCCTGGTACTGGTCGACTGGCACGGTCAATTCCCAAAGTTAAAAAACTCAAAGAACGGAACACGGCAAAACTCCCGAAAAAATTCTAATAATCTGATTAAATTATATTGAAAAAACATACATTACGGTGATATGGTCACATGTAGCAAACAAACTTCGACACGGAGCTAGTTTTCATCCGTAACGTCAGCATAACAAAAGACAATGCCACCTCTGAAAACGCGCATCTCAGAAACCGGAAGTTGTCGGTCACGCTAAAGAAATAAGTCTTATTTCACGTCAGTACAAGATAAACAAAAAATTTCTCCTCTGACGTCTTCCAAACACCCATAGGAAGAAGTAGGAAGTGTCATTCGGGTCATAGGTGGCGTGACCATATATAGGCAGAGCTTTGAAGCGAGCATACACATCTTGCAATCTTTTTCAGGCTCAGGGAAAGTGCTGTGAAATGACCTGTGTTTGACTCAGAGACTCAATTGGAACGGTTTTAGAAACCATAGCTTGTTTTCTATCCAATGCTATATGGTTATATGCATATAGTAACAGCAATAATTGAATAAGAGGCAGTTTAGTCTGTAGAGGCAATTATGCTAATGCGAAATAGCACCCCCTGTATTCTCAAGAAGATATTCCTCTATCCTGTAGATACTATACTCCTGTAGCTACTATATATTCCTCTATCCTGTAGATACTATATTCCTGTAGCTACTACATATTCCTCTATCCTGTAGGTACTATATATTCCTCTATCCTGTAGGTTCTATATTCCTCTATCCTGTAGATACTATAGTCCTGTAGCTACTATATATTCCTCTATCCTGTAGATACTATATTCCTGTAGCTACTATATATTCCTCTATCCTGTAGATACTATATTCCTGTAGGTACTATATATTCCTCTATCCTGTAGGTACTATATATTCCTCTATCCTGTAGCTACTATATATTCCTCTGTCCTGTAGATACTATATTCCTGAAGCTACTATATATTCCTCTATCCTGTAGATACTATATTCCTGTAGCTACTATATATTCCTCTATCCTGTATGTTCTATATTACTGTAGCTACTATATATAATCCTCTATCCTGTAGATACTATATTCCTGTAGCTACTATATATTCCTATATCCTGTAGATACTATATTCCTGTTGGTACTATATATTCCTCTATCCTGTAGGTACTATATTCCTCTATCCTGTAGGTTCTATATTCCTCTATCCTGTAGGTACTATATTCCTCTATCCTGTAGGTTCTATGTTCCTCTATCCTGTAGGTACTATATTCCTCTATCCTGTAGCTACTATATTCCTCTATCCTGTAGGTTCTATATTCCTCTATCCTGTAGGTTCTATATTCCTCTATCCTGTAGATAATATATTCCTCTAGCCTGTAGGTACTATATTCCTCTATCCTTTAGGTACTATATTCCTCTATCCTGTAGGTACTATATTCCTCTATCCTGTAGGTAGTATATTGCTCTATCCTGTAGGTTCTATATTCCTCTATCCTGTAGGTACTATATATTCCTCTATCCTGTAGGTTCTATAATCCTCTATCATGTAGGTACTATATTCCTGTAGGTACTATATATCCCTCTATCCTGTAGGTACTATATTCATGTAGGTACTATATTCCTGTAGGTACTATATATTCCTCTATCCTGTAGATAATATATTCCTGTAGCTACTATATATTCCTCTTTCTTGTAGATACTATATTCCTGTAGCTACTATATATTCCTCTATCCTGTAGGTACTATATTCCTCTATCCTGTCGATACTATATTCCTGTAGGTACTATATATTCCTCTATCCTGTAGGTACTATATTCCTGTAGGTACTATATATTCCTCTATCCTGTAGATACTATATTCCTGTAGGTACTATATATTCCTCTATCCTGTAGGTACTATATTCCTCTATCCTGTAGGTTGTATATTCCTCTATCTTGTATGTACTATATTCCTCTATCCTGTAGGTACTATATTCATCTATCCTGTAGGTACTATATTATCCTCTATCCTGTAGGTACTATATTCCTGTTGGTACTATATATTCCTCTATCCTGTAGGTTCTATATTCCTCTATCCTGTAGATACTATATTCCTGTAGGTACTATATATTCCTCTATCCTGTAGATACTATATTTCTCTATCCTGTAGGTACTATATTCCTCTATCCTGTAGGTACTATATTCCTCTATCCTGTAGGTACTATATTCCTGTAGGTACTATATTCCTCTATCCTGTAGGTACTATATTCCTCTATCCTGTAGGTACTATATTCCTCTATCCTGTAGGTTTTATATTCCTCTATCCTGTAGGTACTATATTCCTCTATACTGTAGGTACTATATTCCTCTATCCTGTAGGTTTTATATTCCTCTATCCTGTAGGTACTATATTCCTCTATCCTGTAGGTACTATATTCCTCTATCCTGTATGTACTATATCCCTCTATCCTGTATGTACTATATTCCTCTATCCTGTAGGTACTATATTTCTCTATCCTGTAGGTACTATATTCCTCTATCCTGTATGTACTATATTCCTCTATCCTCTAGGTTCTATATATTCCTCTATCCTGTAGGTACTATATTCCTCTATCCTGTAGGTTCTATATATCCCTCTATCCTGTAGGTACTATATTCCTGTAGGTACTATATTCCTGTAGGTACTATATTCCTCTATCCTGTAGATACTATATTCCTCTATCCTGTAGGTACTATATTCCTCTATACTGTAGGTACTATATTCCTCTATCCTGTAGGTACTATATACCTCTATCCTGTAGGTTTTATATTCCTCTATCCTGTAAGTTTTATATTCCTCTATCCTGTAGGTACTATATTTCTCTATCCTGTAGGTTTTATATTCCTCTATCCTGTAGGTACTATATTCCTCTATCCTTTAGGTACTATATATTCCTGTAGCTACTATATATTCCTCCATACTGTAGGTACTATATTCCTGTAGGTTCTATATTCCTATATCGTGTAGGTACAATATATTCCTCTATCCTGTAGATATTATATTTCTCTATCCTGTAGGTACTATATTCCTCTATCCTGTAGGTACTATATATTCCTCTATCCTGTAGATACTATATTCCTCTATCCTGTAGGTACTATATTCCTGTAGGTAATATATTCCTCTATCCTGTAGGTACTATATTCCTGTAGGTACTATATTCCTCTATCCTGTAGGTACTATATTCCTCTATCCTGTAGATACTATATTTCTCTATCCTGTAGGTACTATATTCCTCTATCCTGTATGTACTATATTCCTCTATCCTGTAGGTACTATATTCCTCTATCCTGTAGGTACTATATTCCTCTATCCTGTAGGTTTTATATTCCTCTATCCTGTAGGTACTATATTCCTCTATCCTGTAGGTACTATATTTCTCTATCCTGTAGGTACTATATTCCTCTATCCTGTATGTACTATATTCCTCTATCCTGTAGGTACTATATTCCTCTATCCTGTAGGTACTATATTCCTCTATCCTGTAGGTACTATATACCTCTATCCTGTAGGTACTATATTCCTCTATCCTGTAGGTACTATATTCCTCTATCCTGTATGTACTATATTCCTCTATCCTGTAGGTACTATATTCCTCTATCCTGTATGTACTATATTCCTCTATCCTGTAGGTACTATATTCCTCTATCCTGTAGGTACTATATACCTCTATCCTGTAGGTTCTATATATCCCTCTATCCTGTAGGTACTATATTCCTGTAGGTACTATATCCCTCTATCCTGTAGGTTCTATATTCCACTATCCTGTAGGTTTTATATTCCTCTATCCTGTAGATACTATATTCCTCTATCCTGTATGTACTATATTCCTCTATCCTGTAGGTTTTATAATCCTCTATCCTGTAGGTACTATATTCCTCTATCCTGTAGGTACTATATTCCTGTAGGTACTATATTCCTCTATCCTGTAGGTACTATATTCCACTATCCTGTAGGTTTTATATTCCTCTATCCTGTAGATACTATATTCCTCTATCCTGTAGGTTTATATGCCTCTATCCTGTAGGTACTATATTCCACTATCCTGTAGGTTTTATATTCCTCTATCCTGTAGATACTATATTCCTCTATCCTGTAGGTTTATATCCCTCTATCCTGTAGGTTCTATATTCCACTATCCTGTAGGTACTATATTCCACTATCCTGTAGGTTTTATATTCCTCTATCCTGTAGATACTATATTCCTCTATCCTGTAGGTACTATATTCCACTATCCTGTAGGTTTTATATTCCTCTATCCTGTAGGTACTATATTCCTCTATCCTGTAGGTACTATATTCCTGTAGGTACTATATTCCTCTATCCTATAGGTACTATATTCCTCTATACTGTAGGTTTTATATTCCTCTATCCTGTAGGTTTTATATTCCTCTATCCTGAGGGTACTATATTCCTCTATACTGTAGGTTTTATATTCCTCTATCCTGTAGGTACTATATTCCTCTATACTGTAGGTTTTATATTCCTCTATCCTGAGGGTACTATATTAATCTATACTGTAGGTACTATTTTCCTCTATCCTGTAGGTACTATATTCCTCTATCCTGTAGGTTTTATATTCCTCTATCCTGTAGGTACTATATATTCCTGTAGGTACTATATCCCTCTATCCTGTAGGTACTATATATTCCTGTAGGTACTATATCCCTCTATCTCGTAGGTACTATATTCCTCTATCATGTAGGTACTATATACCTCTATCCTGCAGGTTTTATATTCCTCTATCCTGTAGGTACTATATATTCCTGTAGGTACTATATCCCTCTATCCTTTAGGTACTATAAACCTCTATCATGTAGGTACTATATTCCTCTATCCTGTAGGTACTATTCATTCCTATATCCTGTAGCTACTATATTCCTCTATCCTGTAGGTTCTATATTCCTCTATCCTATAGGTTCTATATTACTCTATCCTGTAGGTACTATATTCCTCTATCCTGTAGATACTATATTTCTCTATCCTGTAGGTACTATATTCCTCTATCCTGTATGTACTATATTCCTCTATCCTGTAGGTTCTATATTCCTCTGACCTGTAGGTACTATATTCCTCTATCCTGTAGGTTTTATATTCCTCTATCCTGTAGGTACTATAATCCTCTATACTGTAGGTACTATATTCCTCTATCCTGTAGGTTTTATATTCCTCTATCCTGTAGGTTCTATATTCCTCTATCCTGTATGTACTATATTCCTCTATCCTGTAGGTACTATATTCCTCTATCCTGTAGGTTCTATATATCCCTCTATCCTGTAGGTACTATATTCCTGTAGGTACTATATCCCCCTATCCTGTAGGTTCTATATTTCTTTATCCTGTAGGTTTTATATTCCTCTATCCTGTAGATACTATATCCCTCTATCCTGTAGGTACTATATTCCTCTATCCTGTAGGTTTTATATTCCTCTATCCTGTTGGTACTATATTCCTCTATCCTGTAGGTACTATATTCCTGTAGGTACTATATTCCTCTATCCTGTAGATACTATATTCCTCTATCCTTAGGTACTATATTCCTCTATCCTGTAGGTTTTATATTCCTCTATCCTGTAGGTACGATATTCCTCTATCCTGTAGGTTTTATATATTCCTCTATCCTGTAGGTACTATATTCCTCTATCCTGTAGGTACTATATTCCTCTATCCTGTAGGTTTTATATTCCTCTATCCTGTAGATACTATATACCTCTATCCTGTAGGTACTATATTCCTCTATCCTGTATGTACTATATCCCTCTATCCTGTAGGTACTATATATTCCTGTAGGTACTATATCCCTCTATCTCGTAGGTACTATATTCCTCTATCATGTAGGTACTATATTCCTCTATCCTGCAGGTTTTATATTCCTCTATCCTGTAGGTACTATATTCCTCTATCCTGTAGGTTTTATATTCCTCTATCCTGTAGGTACTATATATTCCTCTATCCTGTAGGTTCTATGTTCCTCTATCCTGTAGGTTTTATATTCCTCTATCCTGTAGGTACTATATATTCCTGTAGGTACTATATATTCCTGTAGCAACTATATATTCCTCTATCCTGTAGGTACTATATTCCTCTATCCTGTAGGTTTTATATTCCTCTATCCTGTAGGTACTATATATTCCTGTAGGTACTATATCCCTCTATCTCGTAGGTACTATATTCCTCTATCATGTAGGTACTATATTCCTCTATCCTGCAGGTTTTATATTCCTCTATCCTGTAGGTACTATATTCCTCTATCCTGTAGGTACTATATTCCTTTATCCTGTAGGTTTTATATTTCTCTATCCTGTTGGTACTATATATTCCTGTAGGTACTATATCCCTCTATCCTGTAGGTACTATAATCCTCTTACATGTAGGTTCTATATTCCTCTATCCTGTACGTTTTATATTCCTCTATCCTCTAGGTATTATATTCCTCTATCCTGTAGGTTCTATATCCCTCTATCCTGTAGGTACTATATTCCTCTATCCTGTAGATACTATATTCCTCTATCCTGTAGGTACTATATTCCTCTATCCTGTAGGTTCTATATTCCTCTATCCTGTAGGTACTATATTCCTCTATCCTGTAGGTACTATATTCCTCTATCCTGTAGGTACTATATTCCTCTATCCTTTAGCTACTATATTCCTCTTCATGTAGATACTATGTATATTCCTCTATCCTGTAGGTACTATATTCCTCTATCCTGTAGGTTCTATATTCCTCTATCCTGTAGATACTATACTCCTGTAGCTACTATATATTCCTCTATCCTGTAGATACTATATTCCTGTAGCTACTACATATTCCTCTATCCTGTAGGTACTATATATTCCTCTATCCTGTAGGTTCTATATTCCTCTATCCTGTAGATACTATACTCCTGTAGCTACTATATATTCCTCTATCCTGTAGATACTATATTCCTGTAGCTACTATATATTCCTCTATCCTGTAGATACTATATTCCTGTAGGTACTATATATTCCTCTATCCTGTAGGTACTATATATTCCTCTATCCTGTAGCTACTATATATTCCTCTGTCCTGTAGATACTATATTCCTGAAGCTACTATATATTCCTCTATCCTGTAGATACTATATTCCTGTAGCTACTATATATTCCTCTATCCTGTATGTTCTATATTACTGTAGCTACTATATATAATCCTCTATCCTGTAGATACTATATTCCTGTAGCTACTATATATTCCTATATCCTGTAGATACTATATTCCTGTTGGTACTATATATTCCTCTATCCTGTAGGTACTATATTCCTCTATCCTGTAGGTTCTATATTCCTCTATCCTGTAGGTACTATATTCCTCTATCCTGTAGGTTCTATGTTCCTCTATCCTGTAGGTACTATATTCCTCTATCCTGTAGCTACTATATTCCTCTATCCTGTAGGTTCTATATTCCTCTATCCTGTAGGTTCTATATTCCTCTATCCTGTAGATAATATATTCCTCTAGCCTGTAGGTACTATATTCCTCTATCCTTTAGGTACTATATTCCTCTATCCTGTAGGTACTATATTCCTCTATCCTGTAGGTAGTATATTGCTCTATCCTGTAGGTTCTATATTCCTCTATCCTGTAGGTACTATATATTCCTCTATCCTGTAGGTTCTATAATCCTCTATCATGTAGGTACTATATTCCTGTAGGTACTATATATCCCTCTATCCTGTAGGTACTATATTCATGTAGGTACTATATTCCTGTAGGTACTATATATTCCTCTATCCTGTAGATAATATATTCCTGTAGCTACTATATATTCCTCTTTCTTGTAGATACTATATTCCTGTAGCTACTATATATTCCTCTATCCTGTAGGTACTATATTCCTCTATCCTGTCGATACTATATTCCTGTAGGTACTATATATTCCTCTATCCTGTAGGTACTATATTCCTGTAGGTACTATATATTCCTCTATCCTGTAGATACTATATTCCTGTAGGTACTATATATTCCTCTATCCTGTAGGTACTATATTCCTCTATCCTGTAGGTTGTATATTCCTCTATCTTGTATGTACTATATTCCTCTATCCTGTAGGTACTATATTCATCTATCCTGTAGGTACTATATTATCCTCTATCCTGTAGGTACTATATTCCTGTTGGTACTATATATTCCTCTATCCTGTAGGTTCTATATTCCTCTATCCTGTAGATACTATATTCCTGTAGGTACTATATATTCCTCTATCCTGTAGATACTATATTTCTCTATCCTGTAGGTACTATATTCCTCTATCCTGTAGGTACTATATTCCTCTATCCTGTAGGTACTATATTCCTGTAGGTACTATATTCCTCTATCCTGTAGGTAATATATTCCTCTATCCTGTAGGTACTATATTCCTCTATCCTGTAGGTTTTATATTCCTCTATCCTGTAGGTACTATATTCCTCTATACTGTAGGTACTATATTCCTCTATCCTGTAGGTTTTATATTCCTCTATCCTGTAGGTACTATATTCCTCTATCCTGTAGGTACTATATTCCTCTATCCTGTATGTACTATATCCCTCTATCCTGTATGTACTATATGTCTCTATCCTGTAGGTACTATATTCCTCTATCCTGTATGTACTATATTCCTCTATCCTGTAGGTTCTATATATTCCTCTATCCTGTAGGTACTATATTCCTCTATCCTGTAGGTTCTATATATCCCTCTATCCTGTAGGTACTATATTCCTGTAGGTACTATATTCCTGTAGGTACTATATTCCTCTATCCTGTAGATACTATATTCCTCTATCCTGTAGGTACTATATTCCTCTATACTGTAGGTACTATATTCCTCTATCCTGTAGGTACTATATACCTCTATCCTGTAGGTTTTATATTCCTCTATCCTGTAAGTTTTATATTCCTCTATCCTGTAGGTACTATATTCCTCTATCCTGTAGGTTTTATATTCCTCTATCCTGTAGGTACTATATTCCTCTATCCTTTAGGTACTATATATTCCTGTAGCTACTATATATTCCTCCATACTGTAGGTACTATATTCCTGTAGGTTCTATATTCCTATATCCTGTAGGTACAATATATTCCTCTATCCTGTAGATATTATATTTCTCTATCCTGTAGGTACTATATTCCTCTATCCTGTAGGTACTATATATTCCTCTATCCTGTAGATACTATATTCCTCTATCCTGTAGGTACTATATTCCTGTAGGTAATATATTCCTCTATCCTGTAGGTACTATATTCCTGTAGGTACTATATTCCTCTATCCTGTAGGTACTATATTCCTCTATCCTGTAGATACTATATTTCTCTATCCTGTAGGTACTATATTCCTCTATCCTGTATGTACTATATTCCTCTATCCTGTAGGTACTATATTCCTCTATCCTGTAGGTACTATATTCCTCTATCCTGTAGGTTTTATATTCCTCTATCCTGTAGGTACTATATTCCTCTATCCTGTAGGTACTATATTTCTCTATCCTGTAGGTACTATATTCCTCTATCCTGTATGTACTATATTCCTCTATCCTGTAGGTACTATATTCCTCTATCCTGTAGGTACTATATTCCTCTATCCTGTAGGTACTATATACCTCTATCCTGTAGGTACTATATTCCTCTATCCTGTAGGTACTATATTCCTCTATCCTGTATGTACTATATTCCTCTATCCTGTAGGTACTATATTCCTCTATCCTGTATGTACTATATTCCTCTATCCTGTAGGTACTATATTCCTCTATCCTGTAGGTTCTATATATCCCTCTATCCTGTAGGTACTATATACCTCTATCCTGTAGGTTCTATATATCCCTCTATCCTGTAGGTACTATATTCCTGTAGGTACTATATCCCTCTATCCTGTAGGTTCTATATTCCACTATCCTGTAGGTTTTATATTCCTCTATCCTGTAGATACTATATTCCTCTATCCTGTATGTACTATATTCCTCTATCCTGTAGGTTTATATGCCTCTATCCTGTAGGTACTATATTCCACTATCCTGTAGGTTTTATATTCCTCTATCCTGTAGATACTATATTCCTCTATCCTGTAGGTTTATATCCCTCTATCCTGTAGGTTCTATATTCCACTATCCTGTAGGTACTATATTCCACTATCCTGTAGGTTTTATATTCCTCTATCCTGTAGATACTATATTCCTCTATCCTGTAGGTACTATATTCCACTATCCTGTAGGTTTTATATTCCTCTATCCTGTAGGTACTATATTCCTCTATCCTGTAGGTTTATATGCCTCTATCCTGTAGGTTTTATATATTCCTCTATCCTGTAGGTTTTACATATTCCTCTATCCTGTAGGTACTATATTCCTCTATCCTGTAGGTACTATATTCCTGTAGGTACTATATTCCTCTATCCTATAGGTACTATATTCCTCTATACTGTAGGTTTTATATTCCTCTATCCTGTAGGTTTTATATTCCTCTATCCTGAGGGTACTATATTCCTCTATACTGTAGGTTTTATATTCCTCTATCCTGTAGGTACTATATTCCTCTATACTGTAGGTTTTATATTCCTCTATCCTGAGGGTACTATATTAATCTATACTGTAGGTACTATTTTCCTCTATCCTGTAGGTACTATATTCCTCTATCCTGTAGGTTTTATATTCCTCTATCCTGTAGGTACTATATATTCCTGTAGGTACTATATCCCTCTATCCTGTAGGTACTATATATTCCTGTAGGTACTATATCCCTCTATCTCGTAGGTACTATATTCCTCTATCATGTAGGTACTATATACCTCTATCCTGCAGGTTTTATATTCCTCTATCCTGTAGGTACTATATATTCCTGTAGGTACTATATCCCTCTATCCTTTAGGTACTATAAACCTCTATCATGTAGGTACTATATTCCTCTATCCTGTAGGTACTATATATTCCTATATCCTGTAGCTACTATATTCCTCTATCCTGTAGGTTCTATATTCCTCTATCCTATAGGTTCTATATTACTCTATCCTGTAGGTACTATATTCCTCTATCCTGTAGATACTATATTTCTCTATCCTGTAGGTACTATATTCCTCTATCCTGTATGTACTATATTCCTCTATCCTGTAGGTACTATATTCCTCTATCCTGTAGGTACTATATTCCTCTATCCTGTAGGTTTTATATTCCTCTATCCTGTAGGTTCTATATTCCTCTGACCTGTAGGTACTATATTCCTCTATCCTGTAGGTTTTATATTCCTCTATCCTGTAGGTACTATAATCCTCTATACTGTAGGTACTATATTCCTCTATCCTGTAGGTTTTATATTCCTCTATCCTGTAGGTTCTATATTCCTCTATCCTGTAGGTTCTATATTCCTCTGACCTGTAGGTACTATATTCCTCTATCCTGTAGGTTTTATATTCCTCTATCCTGTAGGTACTATAATCCTCTATACTGTAGGTACTATATTCCTCTATCCTGTAGGTTTTATATTCCTCTATCCTGTAGGTACTATATTCCTCTATCCTGTATGTATTATATCCCTCTATCCTGTATGTACTATATTCCTCTATCCTGTAGGTTCTATATTCCTCTATCCTGTATGTACTATATTCCTCTATCCTGTAGGTACTATATTCCTCTATCCTGTAGGTTCTATATATCCCTCTATCCTGTAGGTACTATATTCCTGTAGGTACTATATCCCCCTATCCTGTAGGTTCTATATTTCTTTATCCTGTAGGTTTTATATTCCTCTATCCTGTAGATACTATATTCCTCTATCCTGTAGGTACTATATTCCTCTATCCTGTAGGTTTTATATTCCTCTATCCTGTTGGTACTATATTCCTCTATCCTGTAGGTACTATATTCCTGTAGGTACTATATTCCTCTATCCTGTAGGTTCTATATTCCTCTATCCTGTATGTACTATATTCCTCTATCCTGTAGGTACTATATTCCTCTATCCTGTAGGTTCTATATATCCCTCTATCCTGTAGGTACTATATTCCTGTAGGTACTATATCCCCCTATCCTGTAGGTTCTATATTTCTTTATCCTGTAGGTTTTATATTCCTCTATCCTGTTGGTACTATATTCCTCTATCCTGTAGGTACTATATTCCTGTAGGTACTATATTCCTCTATCCTGTAGATACTATATTCCTCTATCCTGTAGGTACTATATTCCTCTATCCTGTAGGTTTTATATTCCTCTATCCTGTAGGTACGATATTCCTCTATCCTGTAGGTTTTATATTCCTCTATCCTGTAGGTTTTATATTCCTCTATCCTGTAGATACTATATGCCTCTATCCTGTAGGTACTATATTCCTCTATCCTGTATGTACTATATCCCTCTATCCTGTAGGTACTATATATTCCTGTAGGTACTATATCCCTCTATCTCGTAGGTACTATATTCCTCTATCATGTAGGTACTATATTCCTCTATCCTGCAGGTTTTATATTCCTCTATCCTGTAGGTACTATATTCCTCTATCCTGTAGGTTTTATATTCCTCTATCCTGTAGGTACTATATATTCCTCTATCCTGTAGGTTCTATGTTCCTCTATCCTGTAGGTTTTATATTCCTCTATCCTGTAGGTACTATATATTCCTGTAGGTACTATATATTCCTGTAGCAACTATATATTCCTCTATCCTGTAGGTACTATATTCCTCTATCCTGTAGGTTTTATATTCCTCTATCCTGTAGGTACTATATATTCCTGTAGGTACTATATCCCTCTATCTCGTAGGTACTATATTCCTCTATCATGTAGGTACTATATTCCTCTATCCTGCAGGTTTTATATTCCTCTATCCTGTAGGTACTATATTCCTCTATCCTGTAGGTACTATATTCCTTTATCCTGTAGGTTTTATATTTCTCTATCCTGTAGGTACTATATATTCCTGTAGGTACTATATCCCTCTATCCTGTAGGTACTATAATCCTCTTACATGTAGGTTCTATATTCCTCTATCCTGTAGGTTTTATATTCCTCTATCCTCTAGGTATTATATTCCTCTATCCTGTAGGTTCTATATCCCTCTATCCTGTAGGTACTATATTCCTCTATCCTGTAGATACTATATTCCTCTATCCTGTAGGTACTATATTCCTCTATCCTGTAGGTTCTATATTCCTCTATCCTGTAGGTACTATATTCCTCTATCCTGTAGGTACTATATTCCTCTATCCTGTAGGTACTATATTCCTCTATCCTTTAGCTACTATATTCCTCTTCATGTAGATACTATGTATATTCCTCTATCCTGTAGGTACTATATTCCTCTATCCTGTAGGTTCTATATTCCTCTATCCTGTAGATACTATACTCCTGTAGCTACTATATATTCCTCTATCCTGTAGATACTATATTCCTGTAGCTACTACATATTCCTCTATCCTGTAGGTACTATATATTCCTCTATCCTGTAGGTTCTATATTCCTCTATCCTGTAGATACTATACTCCTGTAGCTACTATATATTCCTCTATCCTGTAGATACTATATTCCTGTAGATACTATATATTCCTCTATCCTGTAGATACTATATTCCTGTAGGTACTATATATTCCTCTATCCTGTAGGTACTATATATTCCTCTATCCTGTAGCTACTATATATTCCTCTGTCCTGTAGATACTATATTCCTGAAGCTACTATATATTCCTCTATCCTGTAGATACTATATTCCTGTAGCTACTATATATTCCTCTATCCTGTATGTTCTATATTACTGTAGCTACTATATATAATCCTCTATCCTGTAGATACTATATTCCTGTAGCTACTATATATTCCTATATCCTGTAGATACTATATTCCTGTTGGTACTATATATTCCTCTATCCTGTAGGTACTATATTCCTCTATCCTGTAGGTTCTATATTCCTCTATCCTGTAGGTACTATATTCCTCTATCCTGTAGGTTCTATGTTCCTCTATCCTGTAGGTACTATATTCCTCTATCCTGTAGCTACTATATTCCTCTATCCTGTAGGTTCTATATTCCTCTATCCTGTAGGTTCTATATTCCTCTATCCTGTAGATAATATATTCCTCTAGCCTGTAGGTACTATATTCCTCTATCCTTTAGGTACTATATTCCTCTATCCTGTAGGTACTATATTCCTCTATCCTGTAGGTAGTATATTGCTCTATCCTGTAGGTTCTATATTCCTCTATCCTGTAGGTACTATATATTCCTCTATCCTGTAGGTTCTATAATCCTCTATCATGTAGGTACTATATTCCTGTAGGTACTATATATCCCTCTATCCTGTAGGTACTATATTCATGTAGGTACTATATTCCTGTAGGTACTATATATTCCTCTATCCTGTAGATAATATATTCCTGTAGCTACGATATAATCCTCTATCCTGTAGGTACTATATTCCTCTATCCTGTAGATACTATATTCCTGTAGCTACTATATATTCCTCTATCCTGTAGATACTATATTCCTGTAGCTACTATATATTCCTCTATCCTGTAGATACTATATTCCTGTAGGTACTATATTCCTCTATCCTGTAGGTACTATATTCCTGTAGCTACTATATATTCCTCTTTCTTGTAGATACTATATTCCTGTAGCTACTATATATTCCTCTATCCTGTAGGTACTATATTCCTCTATCCTGTCGATACTATATTCCTGTAGGTACTATATATTCCTCTATCCTGTAGGTACTATATTCCTGTAGGTACTATATATTCCTCTATCCTGTAGATACTATATTCCTGTAGGTACTATATATTCCTCTATCCTGTAGGTACTATATTCCTCTATCCTGTAGGTTGTATATTCCTCTATCTTGTATGTACTATATTCCTCTATCCTGTAGGTACTATATTCATCTATCCTGTAGGTACTATATTATCCTCTATCCTGTAGGTACTATATTCCTGTTGGTACTATATATTCCTCTATCCTGTAGGTTCTATATTCCTCTATCCTGTAGATACTATATTCCTGTAGGTACTATATATTCCTCTATCCTGTAGATACTTGTAACGGCGATCCTCCTCCTCTCCATCTTCGGAAAAGGAGGAGTATTGAGGGAACCAAGGCGCAGCGAAGTTTGAATACATCATTATTAACAAGACGAAAAACGAACACGAACTACACTTGAAATGATACAAAATAACAAACGACGTAGACTGACCTAAACATGAGAACTTACATTGACACGAAGAACGCACGAATAGGAAACAGACTACATAAACCGAAACAGTCCCGTGTGGTACGAAATAACATACAGACACGGAAGACAATCACCCACAAACAAACAGTGAGAACACCCTACCTAAATATGACTCTTAATTAGAGGAGAACGCAAAACACCTGCCTCTAATTAAGAGCCATACCAGGCAACCAAAACCAACATAGAAACAGATAACATAGACTGCCCACCCAAAACACATGCCCTGACCATAAACACATAAAAAACAACATAAAACAGGTCAGGACCGTTACAGAACCCCCCCCTCAAGGTGCGAACGCCGGGCGCACCAGCACAAAGTCCAGGGGAGGGTCTGGGTGGGCAGTTGACCACGGTGGTGGCTCCGGCTCAGGACGCTGTCCCCACACCACCATAGTCACTCCCTGCTTCTGTCTTCCCCTCCCAATGACCACCCTAAAACTCACATCCCCTAAATAAACGGCCAGCACCAGGAGAAGGGGCAGCACCGGGACAAGGGGCAGCACCGGGACAAGGGGCAGCACCGGGACAAGGGGCAGCACCGGGATAAGGGGCAGCACCGGGATAAGGGGCAGCACCGGGACAAGGGGCAGCACCGGAACAAGGGGCAACACCGGGATAAGGGGCAGCACCGGGATAAGGGGCAGCACCGGGACAAGGGGCAACACCGGGACAAGGGGCAGGTCCCGGCTGATATACTCTGGCAGATCCTGGCTGAGGGACTCTGGCAGGTCTATGCAGGCTGACGGCTCTCGACGCTCATGGCAGGCTGACGGCTCTCGACGCTCATGGCAGGCTGACGGCTCTCGACGCTCATGGCAGGCTGACGGCTCTCGACGCTCATGGCTCTCTGACGGCTCTGGCTGCTCATGGCTCTCTGACGGCTCTGGCTGCTCATGGCTCTCTGAAGGCTCTGGCTGCTCATGGCTCTCTGACGGCTCTGGCTGCTCATGGCTCGCTGGCGGCTCTGGCAGATCCTGTCTGGTTGGCGGCTCTGGCAGATCCTGTCTGGTTGGCGGCTCTGGCAGATCCTGTCTGGTTGGCGGCTCTGGCAGATCCTGTCTGGCTGACGGCTCTAGCGGCTCCTGTCTGGCTGACGGCTCTAGCGGCTCCTGTCTGGCGGATGGCTCTGTAGGCTCATGGCAGACGGGCGGCTTGCAGGCTCATGGCAGAAGGGCGGCTTTGCAGGCTCCTGGCAGACGGATGGCTCAGACGGCGCTGGGGAGACGGATGGCTCAGATGGCGCTGGGGAGACGGATGGCTCTGGCCGGATACGGCGCACTGTAGACCTGGTGCGTGGTGCCGGAACTGGAGGCACCGGGCTAAGGATAAGCACCTTCCTACTAGTGCGGGGAGCAGGGACAGGGCACACTGCATTCTCAAAGCCCACTCTATACCTGATGCGAGGTACCGGCACTGGTGACACCGGGCTGAGGACAAGCACATCAGGATTAGTAGGGGGAGAAGATACAGTGTGTTCAGGGCTCTGGAGACGCACAGGTGGCTTAGTGCGTGGTGCCGGAACTGGAGGCACCGGGCTAGATACATGCACTACAGGGAGAGTGCGTGGAGGAGGAACAGGGCTCAGGATACGCACTGGTAGCCTAGTGCGTAGTGTAGACACTGTAGGTACTAGGCTGGGGCGGGGAGGTGGCGCCGGAAATACCGGACCGTGGAGGCGTACTGGCACTCTTGAGCATTGAGCCTGCCCAACCTTATCTGGTTGAATACTCCCGGTTGCCCGACCAGTGCGGGGAGGTGGAATAACCCGCACCGGGCTATGTAGGCGAACCGGGGAAACCATGCGTAAGGCAGGTGCCATGTATGCCGGCCCGAGGAGACGCACTGGAGACCAGACGCGTTGAGCCGGCCTCATGACACCTGGCTCAATACCCAATCTAGCCCTGCCAGTGCGGGGAGGTGGAATAACCCGCACTGGGCTATGCACTCGTACAGGAGACACCGTGCGCTCTACTGCGTAACACGGCGCCTGCCTGTACTCCCACTCTCCACGGTAAGCCTGGGAAGTGGGCGCAGGTCTCCTACCTGCCCTTGGCCCACTACCTCTTAGCCCCCCCCCAAGAAATTTTTGGGAATTACTTACGGGCTTTTTGGGCTTCCGTGCCAGACGCGTTCCCTCATAGCTCCGGTTCCTCTCCCCGGTAGCCTCTGCTCTCCTCAGTGCCTCCAGCTGTTCCCATGGGAGGCGATCCCTACCAGCCAGGATCTCCTCCCATGTGTAGCAACCCTTTCCGTCCAATACATCGTCCCATGTCCATTGCTCCTTCTTTTCCTGTCCCTTTCTCCGTTGACTCCGCTGCTTGGCTCTGGTATGGTGGGTGATTCTGTAACGGCGATCCTCCTCCTCTCCCTCTTCGGAAAAGGAGGAGTATTGAGGGAACCAAGGCGCAGCGAAGTTTGAATACATATTTATTAAACAAGATGAAAAACGAACACGAACTACACTTGAAATGATACAAAATAACAAACGACGTAGACTGACCTAAACATGAGAACTTACATAGACACGAAGAACGCACGAAATGGAAACAGACTACATAAACCGAAACAGTCCCGTGTGGTACGAAATAACATGCAGACACGGAAGACAATCACCCACAAACAAACAGTGAGAACGCCCTACCTAAATATGACTCTTAATTAGAGGAGAACGCAAACCACCTGCCTCTAATTAAGAGCCATACCAGGCAACCAAAACCAACAAAGAAACAGATAACATAGACTGCCCACCCAAAACACATGCCCTGAACATAAACACATAAAAAACAACATAAAACAGGTCAGGACCGTTACAATACTATATTCCTGTAGGTACTATATATTCCTCTATCCTGTAGGTACTATATTCCTCTATCCTGTAGATACTATATTCCTGTAGGTACTATATTCCTGTAGCTACTATATAATCCTCTATCCTGTAGGTACTATATATTCCTCTATCCTGTAGGTAATATATTCCCCTATCCTGTAGGTTCTATGTCCCTCTATCCTGTAGGTACTATATTCCTCTATCCTGTAGGTACTATATTCCTCTATCCTGTAGGTTCTATGTCCCTCTATCCTGTAGGTACTATATTCCTGTAGGTACTAAATTCCTCTATCATGTAGGTACTATATATTCCTCTATCCTGTAGGTACTATATTCCTGTAGGTACTATATATTCCTTTATCCTGTAGGTACTATATTCCTGTAGCTACTATATATTCCTCTATCCTGTAGGTACTATTTTCATGTGGCTACTATATATTCCTCTATCCTGTAGCTACTATATATTCCTCTATCCTGTAGCTACCATATATTCCTCTATCCTGTAGGTACAATATTCCTGTAGCTACTATATATTCCTCTATCCTGTAGCTACTATATATTCCTCTATCCTGTAGATACTATATTCCTCTATCCTGTAGGTTCTATATTCCTCTATCCTGTAGGTAATATATTCCTCTATCCTGTAGGTTCTATGTTCCTCTATCCTGTAGGTACTATATTCCTCTATCCTGTAGCTACTATATTCCTCTATCCTGTAGGTTCTATATTCCTCTATCCTGTAGGTTCTATAATCCTCTATCCTGTAGAAAATATATTCCTCTAGCCTGTAGGTACTATATTCCTCTATCCTGTAGGTTCTATGTTCCTCTATCCTGTAGGTTCTATGTTCCTCTATCCTGTAGATACTATATTCCTCTATCCTGTAGGTACTATATTCCTCTATCCTATAGGTACTATATATTCCTCCATCCTGTAGGTTCTATATTCCTCTATCATGTAGGTTCTATATTCCTGTAGGTAATATACATCCCTCTATCATGTAGGTAGTATATTATGTAGGTACTATATTCCTGTAGGTACTATATTTCTCTATCATGGAGGTACTATATGTTCCTCTATCCTGTAGGTACTATATTCCTGTAGCTACTATATATTCCTCTATCCTGTAGATACTATTTTCATGTAGCTACTATATATTCCTCTATCCTGTAGGTACTATATTACTGTAGCTACTACATATTCCTCTATCCTGTAGATACTATATTCCTGTAGCTACTATATATTCCTATAACCTGTAGATACTATATTCCTGTTGGTACTATATTCCTCTATCCTGTAGGTACTATATTCCTCTATCCTGTAGGTTCTATATTCCTCTATCCTGTAGGTACTATATTCCTCTATCCTGTAGGTTCTATATTCCTCTATCCTGTAGGTTCTATGTTCCTCTATCCTGTAGGTTCTATATTCCTCTATCCTGTAGGTACTATATTTCTCTATCCTGTAGGTTCTATGTTCCTCTATCCTGTAGGTTCTATATTCCTCTATCCTGTAGGTACTATATTCCTCTATCCTGTAGGTTCTATGTTCCTCTATCCTGTAGGTACTATATTCCTCTATCCTGTAGGTACTATATTCCTCTATCCTGTAGGTAATATATTCCTCTATCCTGTAGGTACTATATTCCTCTATCCTGTAGGTTCTATATCCCTCTATCCTGTAGATAATATATTCCTCTAGCCTGTAGGTACTATATTCCTCTATCCTTTAGGTACTATATTCCTCTATCCTGTAGGTACTATATTCCTCTATCCTGTAGGTAGTATATATTCCTCTATCCTGTAGGTTCTATATTCCTCTATCCTGTAGATACTATATTCCTGTAGGTACTATATATTCCTCTATCCTGTAGGTACTATATTCCTCTATCCTGTAGGTTGTATATTCCTCTATCTTGTATGTACTATATTCCTCTATCCTGTAGGTACTATATTCCTCTATCCTGTAGGTACTATATTATCCTCTATCCTGTAGGTACTATATTCCTGTTGGTACTATATATTCCTCTATCCTGTAGGTTCTATATTCCTCTATCCTGTAGATACTATATTCCTGTAGGTACTATATATTCCTCTATCCTGTAGATACTATATTCCTGTAGGTACTATATATTCCTCTATCCTGTAGGTACTATATTCCTCTATCCTGTAGATACTATATTCCTGTAGGTACTATATTCCTGTAGCTACTATATAATCCTCTATCCTGTAGGTACTATATATTCCTCTATCCTGTAGGTACTATTTTCCCCTATCCTGTAGGTACTATATATTCCTCTATCCTGTAGGTACTATATTCCTCTATCCTGTAGATACTATATTCCTGTAGGTACTATATTCCTGTAGCTACTATATAATCCTCTATCCTGTAGATACTATATTCCTCTATCCTGTAGGTACTATATTCCTCTATCCTGTAGATACTATATTCCTCTATCCTGTAGTTACTATATTCCTCTATCCTGTAGGTACTATATTCCTGTAGGTACTATATTCCTGTAGGTACTATATTCCTGTAGGTACTATATATAATCCTCTATCCTGTAGGTACTATATTCCTGTAGGTACTATATATTCCTCTATCCTGTAGGTACTATATTCCTGTAGCTACTATATATTCCTCTGTCCTGTAGGTACTATTTTCATGTAGCTACTATATATTCCTCTATCCTGTAGCTACTATATATTCTTCTATCCTGTAGCTACTATATATTCCTCTATCCTGTAGATACTATATTCCTCTATCCTGTAGATACTATATTCCTGTAGCTACTATATATTCCTCTATCAGGTAGGTACTATATTACTGTAGCTACTATATTCCTCTATCCTGTAGATACTATATTCCTGTAGCTACTATATATTCCTATATCCTGTAGATACTATATTCCTGTTGGTACTATATTCCTCTATCCTGTAGGTTCTATATTCCTCTATCCTGTAGGTTCTATATTTCCCTCTATCCTGTAGGTACTATATTCCTGTAGGTACTATATCCCTCTATCCTGTAGGTACTATATTCCTCTATCCTGTAGGTAATATATTCCTCTATCCTGTAGGTTCTATGTTCCTCTATCATGTAGGTACTATATTCCTCTATCCTGTAGCTACTATATTCCTCTATCCTGTAGGTTCTATATTCCTCTATCCTGTAGGTTCTATATTCCTCTATCCTGTAGAAAATATATTCCTCTAGCCTGTAGGTACTATATTCCTCTATCCTTTAGGTACTATATTGCTCTATCCTGTAGGTACTATATTCCTCTATCCTGTAGGTACTATATTCCTCTATCCTGTAGGTTCTATATTCCTGTAGGTAATATATATCCCTCTATCATGTAGGTAGTATATTATGTAGGTACTATATTCCTGTAGGTACTATATTTCTCTATCATGTAGGTACTATATGTTCCTCTATCTTGTAGGTACTATATTCCTGTAGCTACTATATATTCCTCTATCCTGTAGATACTATATTCCTGTAGCTACTATATATTCCTCTTTCCTGTAGGTACTATATTACTGTAGCTACTACATATTCCTCTATCCTGTAGATACTATATTCCTGTAGCTACTATATATTCCTATAACCTGTAGATACTATATTCCTGTTGGTACTATATTCCTCTATCCTGTAGGTACTATATTCCTCTATCCTGTAGGTTCTATATTCCTCTATCCTGTATGTACTATATCCCTCTATCCTGTAGATAATATATTCCTCTATCCTGTAGGTACTATATTCCTCTATCCTGTAGGTACTATATTCCTCTATCCTGTATGTACTATATTCCTCTATCCTGTAGGTACTATATTCCTCTATCCTGTAGGTACTATATTATCCTCTATCCTGTAGGTACTATATTCCTGTTGGTACTATATATTCCTCTATCCTGTAGGTTCTATATTCCTCTATCCTGTAGATACTATATTCCTGTAGGTACTATATATTCCTCTATCCTGTAGATACTATATTCCTGTAGTTACTATATATATTCCTCTATCCTGTAGGTACTATATTCCTCTATCCTGTAGGTACAATATTCCTGTAGCTACTATATATTCCTCTATCCTGTAGCTACTATATATTCCTCTATCCTGTAGATACTATATTCCTCTATCCTGTAGATACTATATTCCTGTAGTTACTATATATTCCTCTATCAGGTAGGTACTATATTACTGTAGCTACTATATTCCTCTATCCTGTAGGTACTATATTCCTCTATCCTGTAGGTACTATATATTCCTCTATCCTGTAGGTTCTATATTCCTCTATCATGTAGGTACTATATTCCTGTAGGTACTATATATCCCTCTATCATGTAGGTAGTATATTATGTAGGTACTATATTCCTGTAGGTACTATATTTCTCTATCATGTAGGTGCTATATGTTCCTCTATCCTGTAGGTACTATATTCCTGTAGCTACTATATAATCCTCTATCCTGTAGGTACTATATTCCTCTATCCTGTAGATACTATATTCCTGTAGCTACTATATATTCCTCTATCCTGTAGATACTATATTCCTGTAGCTACTATATATTCCTCTATCCTGTAGATACTATATTCCTGTAGGTACTATATTCCTCTATCCTGTAGGTACTATATTCCTGTAGCTACTATATATTCCTCTTTCCTGTAGATACTATATTCCTGTAGCTACTATATATGCCTCTATCCTGTAGGTACTCTATTCCTCTATCCTGTAGGTTCCATATTCCTCTATCCTGTCGATACTATATTCCTGTAGGTACTATATATTCCTCTATCCTGTAGGTACTATATTCCTGTAGGTACTATATATTCCTCTATCCTGTAGATACTATATTCCTGTAGGTACTATATATATTCCTCTATCCTGTAGGTACTATATTCCTCTATCCTGTAGGTTCTATATTCCTCTATCCTGTAGGTACTATATTCCTCTATCCTGTAGGTACTATATTATCCTCTATCCTGTAGGTACTATATTCCTGTTGGTACTATATATTCCTCTATCCTGTAGGTTCTATATTCCTCTATCCTGTAGATACTATATTCCTGTAGGTACTATATATTCCTCTATCCTGTAGATACTATATTCCTGTAGTTACTATATATTCCTCTATCCTGTAGGTACTATATCCCTCTATCCTGTAGGTACAATATTCCTGTAGCTACTATATATTCCTCTATCCTGTAGCTACTATATATTCCTCTATCCTGTAGATACTATATTCCTCTATCCTGTAGATACTATATTCCTGTAGCTACTATATATTCCTCTATCAGGCAGGTACTATATTACTGTAGCTACTATATTCCTCTATCCTGTAGATACTATATTCCTGTATCTACTATATATTCCTATATCCTGTAGATACTATATTCCTGTTGGTACTATATTCCTCTATCCTGTAGATACTATATTCCTGTAGCTACTATATATTCCTACATCCTGTAGATACTATATTCCTGTTGGTACTATATTACTCTATCCTGTAGGTACTATATTCCTCTATCCTGTAGGTTCTATATTCCTCTATCCTGTCGATACTATATTCCTGTAGGTACTATATATTCCTCTATCCTGTAGATACTATATTCCTGTAGCTACTATATATTCCTCTATCCTGTAGATACTATATTCCTGTAGGTACTATATTCCTCTATCCTGTAGGTACTATATTCCTGTAGCTACACTATATTCCTCTATCCTGTAGGTACTATATTCCTCTATCCTGTAGGTTCTATATTCCTCTATCCTGTCGATACTATATTCCTGTAGGTACTATATATTCCTCTATCCTGTAGGTACTATATTCCTGTAGGTACTATATTCCTCTATCCTGTAGGTTCTATATTCCTCTATCCTGTATGTACTATATTCCTCTATCCTGTAGGTACTATATTCCTCTATCCTGTAGGTACTATATTATCCTCTATCCTGTAGGTACTATATTCCTGTTGGTACTATATATTCCTCTATCCTGTAGGTTCTATATTCCTCTATCCTGTAGATACTATATTCCTGTAGGTACTATATATTCCTCTATCCTGTAGATACTATATTCCTGTAGGTACTATATATTCCTCTATCCTGTAGGTACTATATATTCCTCTATCCTGTAGATACTATATTCCTCTATCCTGTAGATACTATATTCCTGTAGCTACTATATATTCATCTATCAGGTAGGTACTATATTACTGTAGCTACTATATTCCTCTATCCTGTAGATACTATATTTCTGTAGCTACTATATATTCCTATATCCTGTAGATACTATATTCCTGTTGGTACTATATTCCTCTCTCCTGTAGATACTATATTCCTGTAGCTACTATATATTCCTACATCCTGTAGATACTATATTCCTGTTGGTACTATATTCCTCTATCCTGTAGGTACTATATTCCTCTATCCTGTAGGTTCTATATTCCTCTATCCTGTAGGTAATATATTCCTCTATCCTGTAGGTTCTATATTCCTTTATCCTGTAGGTACTATATTCCTCTATCCTGTAGCTACTATATTCCTCTATCCTGTAGGTTCTATATTCCTCTATCCTGTAGGATCTATATTCCTCTATCCTGTAGATAATATATTCCTCTAGCCTGTAGGTACTATATTCCTCTAGCCTGTAGGTACTATATTCCTCTATCCTGTAGGTACTATATATTCCTCTATCCTGTAGGTTCTATATTCCTCTATCATGTAGGTACTATATTCCTGTAGGTACTATATATCTCTCTATCATGTAGGTAGTATATTATGTAGGTACTATATTATTGTAGGTACTATATTTCTCTATCATGTAGGTACTATATGTTCCTCTATCCTGTAGGTACTATATTCCTGTAGCTACTATATATTCCTCTATCCTGTAGATACTATATTCCTGTAGCTACTATATAATCCTCTATCCTGTAGGTACTATATTCCTCTATCCTGTAGATACTATATTCCTGTAGCTACTATATATTCCTCTATCCTGTAGATACTATATTCCTGTAGCTACTATATATTCCTCTATCCTGTAGATACTATATTCCTGTAGGTACTATATTCCTCTATCCTGTAGGTACTATATTCCTGTAGCTACTATATAGTCCTCTTTCCTGTAGATACTATATTCCTGTAGCTACTATATATGCCTCTATCCTGTAGGTACTATATTCCTCTATCCTGTAGGTTCTATATTCCTGTAGGTACTATATATTCCTCTATCCTGTAGATACTATATCCCTGTAGGTACTATATATTCCTCTATCCTGTAGGTACTATATTCCTGTAGGTACTATATATTCCTCTATCCTGTAGATACTATATTCCTGTAGGTACTATATATTCCTCTATCCTGTAGGTACTATATTCCTCTATCCTGTAGGTTCTATATTCCTCTATCCTGTAGGTAATATATTCCTCTATCCTGTAGGTTTTATATTCCTCTATCCTGTAGGTACTATATTCCTCTATCCTGTAGGTTTTATATTCCTCTATCCTGTAGATACTATATTCCTGTAGGTACTATATTATCCTCTATACTGTAGGTACTATATTCCTGTTGGTACTATATATTCCTCTATCCTGTAGGTTCTATATTCCTCTATCCTGTAGATACTATATTCCTGTAGGTACTATATATTCCTCTTTCCTTTAGATACTATATTCCTGTAGGTACTATATATTCCTCTGTCCTGTAGGTACTATATTCCTCTATCCTGTAGATACTCTATTCCTGTAGGTACTATATTCCTGTAGCTACTATATATCCTCTATCCTGTACGTACTATATTCCCCTATCCTGTAGGTTCTATGTTCCTCTATCCTGTAGGTACTATATTCCTCTATCCTGTAGGTATTATATTCCTCTCTCCTGTAGGTACTATATTCCTCTATCCTGTAGGTACTATATTCCTCTATCCTGTAGGTATTATGTTCCTCTATCCTGTAGGTACTATATTCCTATATCCTGTAGATACTATATTCCTGTTGGTACTATATTCCTCTATCCTGTAGGTTCTATATTCCCCTATCCTGTAGGTTCTATATTCCTCTATCCTGTAGCTACTATATTCCTCTATCCTGTAGGTTCTATATTCCTCTATCCTGTAGGTTCTATATTCCTCTATCCTGTAGAAAATATATTCCTCTATCCTGTAGCTGCTATATTCCTCTATCCTGTAGGTACTATATTCCTCTATCCTGTAGGTACTATATTCCTCTATCCTGTAGGTTCTATATTCCTGTAGGTAATATATATCCCTCTATCATGTAGGTAGTATATTATGTAGGTACTATATTCCTGTAGGTACTATATTTCTCTATCATGTAGGTACTATATGTTCCTCTATCCTGTAGGTACTATATTCCTGTAGCTACTATATATTCCTCTATCCTGTAGATACTATATTCCTGTAGCTACTATATATTCCTCTTTCCTGTAGGTACTATATTACTGTAGCTACTACATATTCCTCTATCCTGTAGATACTATATTCCTGTAGCTACTATATATTCCTATAACCTGTAGATACTATATTCCTGTTGGTACTATATTCCTCTATCCTGTAGGTACTATATTCCTCTATCCTGTAGGTTCTATATTCCTCTATCCTGTAGGTTCTATATTCCTCTATCCTGTAGGTACTATATTCCTCTATCCTGTAGGTTCTATGTTCCTCTATCCTGTAGGTACTATATTCCTCTTTCCTGTAGCTACTATATTCCTCTATCCTGTAGGTACTATATTCCTCTATCCTGTAGGTTCTATATTCCTCTATCCTGTAGATAATATATTCCTCTAGCCTGTAGGTACTATATTCCTCTATCCTTTAGGTACTATATTCCTCTATCCTGTAGGTACTATATTCCTCTATCCTGTAGGTAGTATATTCCTCTATCCTGTAGGTTCTATATTCCTCTATCCAGTAGGTACTATATAACCCTCTATCCTGTAGGTTCTATAATCCTCTATCATGTAGGTACTATATTCCTGTAGGTACTATATATCCCTCTATCATGTAGGTACTATATTCATGTAGGTACTATATTCCTGTAGGTACTATATTCCTCTATCATGTAGGTACTATATGTTCCTCTATCCTGTAGGTACTATATTCCTGTAGCTACTATATATACCTCTATACTGTAGATAATATATTCCTGTAGCTACTATATAATCCTCTATCCTGTAGGTACTATATTCCTCTATCCTGTAGATACTATATTCCTGTAGCTACTATATATTCCTCTATCCTGTAGATACTATATTCATGTAGCTACTATATATTCCTCTATCCTGTAGATACTATATTCCTGTAGGTACTATATTCCTCTATCCTGTAGGTACTATATTCCTGTAGCTACTATATATTGCTCTTTCCTGTAGATACTATATTCCTGTACCTACTATATATTCCTCTATCCTGTAGGTACTATATTCCTCTATCCTGTAGGTTCTATATTCCTCTATCCTGTAGGTTCTATATATTCCTCTATCCTATAGGTACTATATATTCCTCTATCCTGTAGGTTCTATATTCCTCTATCATGTAGGTACTATATTCCTGTAGGTAATATATATCCCTCTATCATGTAGGTAGTATATTATGTAGGTACTATAATCCTGTAGGTACTATATTTCTCTATCATGTAGGTACTATATTCCTGTAGCTACTATATATTCCTCTATCCTGTAGATACTATATTCCTGTAGCTACTATATATTCCTCTATCCTGTAGGTACTATATTACTGTAGCTACTATATATTCCTCTATCCCGTAGATACTATATTCCTGTAGCTACTATATATTCCTATATCCTGTAGATACTATATTCCTGTTGGTACTATATTCCTCTATCCTGTAGGTACTATATTCCTCTATCCTGTAGGTTCTATATTCCTCTATCCTGTAGGTACTATATTCCTCTATCCTGTAGGTTCTATGTTCCTCTATCCTGTAGGTACTATATTCCTCTATCCTGTAGATACTATATTCCTCTATCCTGTAGGTTCTATATTCCTCTATACTGTAGGTTCTATATTCCTCTATCCTGTAGATAACATATTCCTCTATCCTGTAGGTACTATATTCCTCTATCCTGTAGGTTCTATATTCCTCTATCCTGTAGGTACTATATATTCCTCTATACTGTAGGTTCTATAATCCTCTATCATGTAGGTACTATATTCCTGTAGGTACTATATTCCTGTAGGTACTATATTCCTCTATCCTGTAGATAACATATTCCTCTATCCTGTAGGTACTATATTCCTCTATCCTGTAGGTACTATATTCCTCTATCCTGTAGGTACTATATTCCTCTATCCTGTAGGTAGTATATTGCTCTATCCTGTAGGTACTATATTCCTCTATCCTGTAGGTAGTATATTGCTCTATCCTGTAGGTTCCATATTCCTTTATCCTGTAGGTACTATATATTCCTCTATCCTGTAGGTTCTATAATCCTCTATCATGTAGGTACTATATTCCTGTAGGTACTATATATCCCTCTATCCTGTAGGTACTATATTCATGTAGGTACTATATTCCTGTAGGTACTATATTCCTCTATCATGTAGGTACTATATGTTCCTCTATCCTGTAGGTACTATATTCCTGTATGTACTATATATTCCTCTATCCTGTAGATAATATATTCCTGTAGCTACTATATAATCCTCTATCCTGTAGCTACTATATAATCCTCTATCCTGTAGGTACTATATATTCCTCTATCCTTTAGATACTATATTCCTGTAGCTACTATATAATCCTCTATCCTGTAGATACTATATTCCTGTAGCTACTATATATTCCTCTATCCTGTAGATACTATATTCCTGTAGGTACTATATTCCTCTATCATGTAGGTACTATATTCCTGTAGCTACTATATATTCCTCTATCCTGTAGGTACTATATCCCTCTATCCTGTAGGTTCTATATTCATCTATTCTGTCGATACTATATTCCTGTAGGTACTATATATTCCTCTATCCATTAGGTACTATATTCCTGTAGGTAATATATATAGTCCTCTATCCTGTAGATACTATATTCCTGTAGGTACTATATATATTCCTCTATCCTGTAGGTACTATATTCCTCTATCCTGTAGGTTCTATATTCCTCTATCCTGTATGTACTATAATCCTCTATCCTGTAGGTACTATATTCCTCTATCCTGTAGGTACTATATTATCCTCTATCCTGTAGGTACTATATTCCTGTTGGTACTATATATTCCTCTATCCTGTAGGTTCTATATTCCTCTATCCTGTAGATACTATATTCCTGTAGGTACTATATATTCCTCTATCCTGTAGATACTCTATTCCTGTAGGTACTATTTATTCCTCTATCCTGTAGGTACTATATTCCTCTATCCTGTAGATACTATATTCCTGTAAGTACTATATTCCTGTAGCTACTATATATTCCTCTATCCTGTAGGTACTATATTCCTCTATCCTGTAGGTACTATATTCCTCTATCCTGTAGGTTCTATATTCCTCTATCCTGTAGGTAGTATATTCCTGTAGGTACTATATATTCCTCTATCCTGTAGATACTATATTCCTGTTGGTACTATATTCCTCTATCCTGTAGGTACTATATTCCTGTAGGTACTATATATTCCTCTATCCTGTAGATACTATATATTCCTCTATCCTGTAGGTACTATATTCCTGTAGGTACTATATATTCCTCTATCCTGTAGATACTATATATTCCTCTATCCTGTAGGTACTATATTCCTGTAGGTACTATATATTCCTCTATCCTGTAGATACTATATTCCTGTTGGTACTATATTCCTCTATCCTGTAGGTACTATATTCCTCTATCCTGTAGGTTCTATATTCCTCTATCCTGTAGGTAATATATTCCTCTATCCTGTAGGTTCTATATTCCTTTATCCTGTAGGTACTATATTCCTCTATCCTGTAGCTACTATATTCCTCTATCCTGTAGGTTCTATATTCCTCTATCCTGTAGGATCTATATTCCTCTATCCTGTAGATAATATATTCCTCTAGCCTGTAGGTACTATATTCCTCTAGCCTGTAGGTACTATATTCCTCTATCCTGTAGGTTCTATATTCCTGTAGCTACTATATATTCCTATATCCTGTAGATACTATATTCCTGTTGGTACTATATATTCCTCTATCCTGTAGGTACTATATTCCTCTATCCTGTAGGTACTATATTCCTCTATCCTGTAGGTACTATATATTCCTCTATCCTGTAGGTTCTATATTCCTCTATCATGTAGGTACTATATTCCTGTAGGTACTATATATCTCTCTATCATGTAGGTAGTATATTATGTAGGTACTATATTATTGTAGGTACTATATTTCTCTATCATGTAGGTACTATATGTTCCTCTATCCTGTAGGTACTATATTCCTGTAGCTACTATATATTCCTCTATCCTGTAGATACTATATTCCTGTAGCTACTATATAATCCTCTATCCTGTAGGTACTATATTCCTCTATCCTGTAGATACTATATTCCTGTAGCTACTATATATTCCTCTATCCTGTAGATACTATATTCCTGTAGCTACTATATATTCCTCTATCCTGTAGATACTATATTCCTGTAGGTACTATATTCCTCTATCCTGTAGGTACTATATTCCTGTAGCTACTATATAGTCCTCTTTCCTGTAGATACTATATTCCTGTAGCTACTATATATGCCTCTATCCTGTAGGTACTATATTCCTCTATCCTGTAGGTTCTATATTCCTGTAGGTACTATATATTCCTCTATCCTGTAGATACTATATCCCTGTAGGTACTATATATTCCTCTATCCTGTAGGTACTATATTCCTGTAGGTACTATATATTCCTCTATCCTGTAGATACTATATTCCTGTAGGTACTATATATTCCTCTATCCTGTAGGTACTATATTCCTCTATCCTGTAGGTTCTATATTCCTCTATCCTGTAGGTAATATATTCCTCTATCCTGTAGGTTTTATATTCCTCTATCCTGTAGGTACTATATTCCTCTATCCTGTAGGTTTTATATTCCTCTATCCTGTAGATACTATATTCCTGTAGGTACTATATTATCCTCTATACTGTAGGTACTATATTCCTGTTGGTACTATATATTCCTCTATCCTGTAGGTTCTATATTCCTCTATCCTGTAGATACTATATTCCTGTAGGTACTATATATTCCTCTTTCCTTTAGATACTATATTCCTGTAGGTACTATATATTCCTCTGTCCTGTAGGTACTATATTCCTCTATCCTGTAGATACTATATTCCTGTAGGTACTATATTCCTGTAGCTACTATATATCCTCTATCCTGTACGTACTATATTCCCCTATCCTGTAGGTTCTATGTTCCTCTATCCTGTAGGTACTATATTCCTCTATCCTGTAGGTATTATATTCCTCTCTCCTGTAGGTACTATATTCCTCTATCCTGTAGGTACTATATTCCTCTATCCTGTAGGTATTATGTTCCTCTATCCTGTAGGTACTATATTCCTATATCCTGTAGATACTATATTCCTGTTGGTACTATATTCCTCTATCCTGTAGGTTCTATATTCCCCTATCCTGTAGGTTCTATATTCCTCTATCCTGTAGCTACTATATTCCTCTATCCTGTAGGTTCTATATTCCTCTATCCTGTAGGTTCTATATTCCTCTATCCTGTAGAAAATATATTCCTCTATCCTGTAGCTGCTATATTCCTCTATCCTGTAGGTACTATATTCCTCTATCCTGTAGGTACTATATTCCTCTATCCTGTAGGTTCTATATTCCTGTAGGTAATATATATCCCTCTATCATGTAGGTAGTATATTATGTAGGTACTATATTCCTGTAGGTACTATATTTCTCTATCATGTAGGTACTATATGTTCCTCTATCCTGTAGGTACTATATTCCTGTAGCTCCTATATATTCCTCTATCCTGTAGATACTATATTCCTGTAGCTACTATATATTCCTCTTTCCTGTAGGTACTATATTACTGTAGCTACTACATATTCCTCTATCCTGTAGATACTATATTCCTGTAGCTACTATATATTCCTATAACCTGTAGATACTATATTCCTGTTGGTACTATATTCCTCTATCCTGTAGGTACTATATTCCTCTATCCTGTAGGTTCTATATTCCTCTATCCTGTAGGTTCTATATTCCTCTATCCTGTAGGTACTATATTCCTCTATCCTGTAGGTTCTATGTTCCTCTATCCTGTAGGTACTATATTCCTCTTTCCTGTAGCTACTATATTCCTCTATCCTGTAGGTACTATATTCCTCTATCCTGTAGGTTCTATATTCCTCTATCCTGTAGATAATATATTCCTCTAGCCTGTAGGTACTATATTCCTCTATCCTTTAGGTACTATATTCCTCTATCCTGTAGGTACTATATTCCTCTATCCTGTAGGTAGTATATTCCTCTATCCTGTAGGTTCTATATTCCTCTATCCAGTAGGTACTATATAACCCTCTATCCTGTAGGTTCTATAATCCTCTATCATGTAGGTACTATATTCCTGTAGGTACTATATATCCCTCTATCATGTAGGTACTATATTCATGTAGGTACTATATTCCTGTAGGTACTATATTCCTCTATCATGTAGGTACTATATGTTCCTCTATCCTGTAGGTACTATATTCCTGTAGCTACTATATATACCTCTATCCTGTAGATAATATATTCCTGTAGCTACTATATAATCCTCTATCCTGTAGGTACTATATTCCTCTATCCTGTAGATACTATATTCCTGTAGCTACTATATATTCCTCTATCCTGTAGATACTATATTCATGTAGCTACTATATATTCCTCTATCCTGTAGATACTATATTCCTGTAGGTACTATATTCCTCTATCCTGTAGGTACTATATTCCTGTAGCTACTATATATTGCTCTTTCCTGTAGATACTATATTCCTGTACCTACTATATATTCCTCTATCCTGTAGGTACTATATTCCTCTATCCTGTAGGTTCTATATTCCTCTATCCTGTAGGTTCTATATATTCCTCTATCCTATAGGTACTATATATTCCTCTATCCTGTAGGTTCTATATTCCTCTATCATGTAGGTACTATATTCCTGTAGGTAATATATATCCCTCTATCATGTAGGTAGTATATTATGTAGGTACTATAATCCTGTAGGTACTATATTTCTCTATCATGTAGGTACTATATTCCTGTAGCTACTATATATTCCTCTATCCTGTAGATACTATATTCCTGTAGCTACTATATATTCCTCTATCCTGTAGGTACTATATTACTGTAGCTACTATATATTCCTCTATCCCGTAGATACTATATTCCTGTAGCTACTATATATTCCTATATCCTGTAGATACTATATTCCTGTTGGTACTATATTCCTCTATCCTGTAGGTACTATATTCCTCTATCCTGTAGGTTCTATATTCCTCTATCCTGTAGGTACTATATTCCTCTATCCTGTAGGTTCTATGTTCCTCTATCCTGTAGGTACTATATTCCTCTATCCTGTAGATACTATATTCCTCTATCCTGTAGGTTCTATATTCCTCTATACTGTAGGTTCTATATTCCTCTATCCTGTAGATAACATATTCCTCTATCCTGTAGGTACTATATTCCTCTATCCTGTAGGTTCTATATTCCTCTATCCTGTAGGTACTATATATTCCTCTATCCTGTAGGTTCTATAATCCTCTATCATGTAGGTACTATATTCCTGTAGGTACTATATTCCTGTAGGTACTATATTCCTCTATCCTGTAGATAACATATTCCTCTATCCTGTAGGTACTATATTCCTCTATCCTGTAGGTACTATATTCCTCTATCCTGTAGGTACTATATTCCTCTATCCTGTAGGTAGTATATTGCTCTATCCTGTAGGTACTATATTCCTCTATCCTGTAGGTAGTATATTGCTCTATCCTGTAGGTTCTATATTCCTCTATCCTGTAGGTACTATATATTCCTCTATCCTGTAGGTTCTATAATCCTCTATCATGTAGGTACTATATTCCTGTAGGTACTATATATCCCTCTATCCTGTAGGTACTATATTCATGTAGGTACTATATTCCTGTAGGTACTATATTCCTCTATCATGTAGGTACTATATGTTCCTCTATCCTGTAGGTACTATATTCCTGTATGTACTATATATTCCTCTATCCTGTAGATAATATATTCCTGTAGCTACTATATAATCCTCTATCCTGTAGCTACTATATAATCCTCTATCCTGTAGGTACTATATATTCCTCTATCCTTTAGATACTATATTCCTGTAGCTACTATATAATCCTCTATCCTGTAGATACTATATTCCTGTAGCTACTATATATTCCTCTATCCTGTAGGTACTATATCCCTCTATCCTGTAGGTTCTATATTCCTCTATTCTGTCGATACTATATTCCTGTAGGTACTATATATTCCTCTATCCATTAGGTACTATATTCCTGTAGGTAATATATATTCCTCTATCCTGTAGATACTATATTCCTGTAGGTACTATATATATTCCTCTATCCTGTAGGTACTATATTCCTCTATCCTGTAGGTTCTATATTCCTCTATCCTGTATGTACTATAATCCTCTATCCTGTAGGTACTATATTCCTCTATCCTGTAGGTACTATATTATCCTCTATCCTGTAGGTACTATATTCCTGTTGGTACTATATATTCCTCTATCCTGTAGGTTCTATATTCCTCTATCCTGTAGATACTATATTCCTGTAGGTACTATATATTCCTCTATCCTGTAGATACTCTATTCCTGTAGGTACTATATATTCCTCTATCCTGTAGGTACTATATTCCTCTATCCTGTAGATACTATATTCCTGTAAGTACTATATTCCTGTAGCTACTATATATTCCTCTATCCTGTAGGTACTATATTCCCCTATCCTGTAGGTTCTATTTTCCTCTATCCTGTAGGTACTATATTCCTCTATCCTGTAGATACTATATTCCTCTATCCTGTAGGTTCTATATTCCTCTATCCTGTAGGTACTATATTCCTGTAGCTACTATATATTCCTCTATCCTGTAGGTACTATATTCCCCTATCCTGTAGGTTCTATTTTCCTCTATCCTGTAGGTACTATATTCCTCTATCCTGTAGATACTATATTCCTCTATCCTGTAGGTACTATATTCCTGTAGGTACTATATATTCCTCTATCCTGTAGGTACTATATTCCTGTAGGTACTATATATTCCTCTATCCTGTAGATACTATGTTCCTGTAGGTACTATATTCCTCTATCATGTAGGTACTATATATTCCTCTATCCTGTAGGTACTATATTCCTGTAGGTACTATATATTCCTCTATCCTGTAGATACTATATTCCTGTAGGTACTATATATATTCCTCTATCCTGTAGGTACTATATTCCTCTATCCTGTAGGTTCTATATTCCTCTATCCTGTATGTACTATAATCATCTATCCTGTAGGTACTATATTCCTCTATCCTGTAGGTACTATATTATCCTCTATCCTGTAGGTACTATATTCCTGTTGGTACTATATATTCCTCTATCCTGTAGGTTCTATATTCCTCTATCCTGTAGATACTATATTCCTGTAGGTACTATATATTCCTCTATCCTGTAGATACTCTATTCCTGTAGGTACTATATATTCCTCTATCCTGTAGGTACTATATTCCTCTATCCTGTAGATACTATATTCCTGTAAGTACTATATTCCTGTAGCTACTATATATTCCTCTATCCTGTAGGTACTATATTCCCCTATCCTGTAGGTTCTATGTTCCTCTATCCTGTAGGTACTATATTCCTCTATCCTGTAGATACTATATTCCTCTATCCTGTAGGTACTATATTCCTCTATCCTGTAGGTTCTAAATTCCTCTATCATGTACGTACTATGTTCCTGTAGGTACTATATTCCTCTATCATGTAGGTACTATATATTCCTCTATCCTGTAGGTACTATATTCCTGTAGGTACTATATTCCTGTAGGTACTATATATTCCTCTATCCTGTAGGTACTATATTCCTGTAGGTACTATATATTCCTCTATCCTGTAGGTACTATATTCCTGTAGCTACTATATATTCCTCTATCCTGTAGGTACTATTTTCCTGTAGCTACTATATATTCCTCTATCCTGTAGCTACTATATATTCCTCTATCCTGTAGCTACTATATATTCCTCTATCCTGTAGGTACAATATTCCTGTAGCTACTATATATTCCTCTATCCTGTAGCTACTATATTTTCCTCTATCCTGTAGATACTATATTCCTGTAGCTACTATATTCCTGTAGCTACTATATATTCCTCCATCAGGTAGGTACTATATTACTGTAGCTACTATATTCCTCTATCCTGTAGGTACTATATTATCCTCTATCCTGTAGGTACTATATTCCTGTTGGTACTATATATTCCTATATCCTGTAGGTTCTATATTCCTCTATCCTGTAGATACTATATTCCTGTAGGTACTATATATTCCTCTATCCTGTAGATACTCTATTCCTTTAGGTACTATATATTCCTCTATCCTGTAGGTACTATATTCCTCTATCCTGTAGATACTATATTCCTGTAAGTACTATATTCCTGTAGCTACTATATATTCCTCTATCCTGTAGGTACTATATTCCCCTATCCTGTAGGTTCTATGTTCCTCTATCCTGTAGGTACTATATTCCCCTATCCTGTAGGTTCTATGTTCCTCTATCCTGTAGGTACTATATTCCTCTATCCTGTAGGTTCTATATTCCTCTATCCTGTAGGTTCTATATTCCTCTAACCTGTAGGTTCTATATTCCTCTATCCTGTAGATACTATATTCCTGTAGGTACTATATATATTCCTCTATCCTGTAGGTACTATATTCCTCTATCCTGTAGGTTCTATATTCCTCTATCCTGTAGATACTATAATCCTCTAACCTGTAGGTACTATATTCCTCTATCCTGTAGGTACTATATTATCCTCTATCCTGTAGGTACTATATTCCTGTTGGTACTATATATTCCTCTATCCTGTAGGTTCTATATTACTCTATCCTGTAGATACTATATTCCTGTAGGTACTATATATTCCTCTATCCTGTAGATACTCTATTCCTGTAGGTACTATATTTTCCTCTATCCTGTAGGTACTATATTCCTCTATCCTGTAGATACTATATTCCTGTAAGTACTATATTCCTGTAGCTACTATATATTCCTCTATCCT
This sequence comes from Salvelinus fontinalis, assembly GCF_029448725.1. Lineage (NCBI taxonomy): Eukaryota > Metazoa > Chordata > Actinopteri > Salmoniformes > Salmonidae > Salvelinus > Salvelinus fontinalis. The sequence goes on along the minus strand of NW_026600352.1, from coordinate 308,010 downwards.
GTAGGTACTATATTCCCCTATCCTGTAGGATCTATGTTCCTCTATCCTGTAGCTACTATATATTCCTCTATCCTGTAGGTACTATATTCCCCTATCCTGTAGGTTCTATGTTCCTCTATCCTGTAGGTTCTATATTCCTCTATCCTGTAGGTACTATATTCCCCTATCCTGTAGGATCTATGTTCCTCTATCCTGTAGCTACTATATATTCCTCTATCCTGTAGGTACTATATTCCTCTATCCTGTAGGTACTATATTCCTCTATCCTGTAGGTTCTATATTCCTGTAGGTACTATATATTCCTCTATCCTGTAGGTACTATATTCCTGTAGGTACTATATTCCTGTAGGTACTATATATTCCTCTATCCTGTAGGTACTATATTCCTGTAGGTACTATAAATATTCCTCTATCCTGTAGGTACTATATTCCTGTAGGTACTATATATATTCCTCTATCCTGTAGGTACTATATTCCTCTATCCTGTAGGTTCTATATGCCTCTATCCTGTAGGTACTATATTCCTCTATCCTGTAGGTTCTATGTTCCTCTATCCTGTAGGTACTATATTCCTCTATCCTGTAGGTACTATATTCCTCTATCCTGTAGGTACTATATTCCTCTATCATGTAGGTACTATATATTCCTCTATCCTGTAGGTACTATATTCCTGTAGGTACTATATTCCTGTAGGTACTATATATTCCTCTATCCTGTAGGTACTATATTCCTGTAGCTACTATATATTCCTCTATCCTGTAGGTACTATTTTCCTGTAGCTACTATATATTCCTCTATCCTGTAGCTACTATATATTCCTCTATCCTGTAGCTACTATATATTCCTCTATCCTGTAGGTACAATATTCCTGTAGCTACTATATATTCCTCTATCCTGTAGCTACTATATTTTCCTCTATCCTGTAGATACTATATTCCTGTAGCTGCTATATTCCTGTAGCTACTATATATTCCTCCATCAGGTAGGTACTATATTACTGTAGCTACTATATTCCTCTATCCTGTAGATACTATATTCCTGTAGCTACTATATATTCCTATATCATGTAGATACTATATTCCTGTAGCTACTATATATTCCTCTATCCTGTAGGTTCTATATTCCTCTATCCTGTAGTTTCTATATTCCTCTATCCTGTAGATAATATATTCCTCTATCCTGTAGGTACTATATTCCTCTATCCTGTAGGTACTATATATTCCTCTATCCTGTAGGTTCTATATTCCTCTATCATGTAGGTACTATATTCCTGTAGGTACTATATATCCCTCTATCATGTAGGTAGTATATTATGTAGGTACTATATTCCTGTAGGTACTATATTTCTCTATCATGTAGGTGCTATATGTTCCTCTATCCTGTAGGTACTATATTCCTATAGCTACTATATAATCCTCTATCCTGTAGGTACTATATTCCTCTATCCTGTAGATACTATATTCCTGTAGCTACTATATATTCCTCTATCCTGTAGATACTATATTCCTGTAGCTACTATATATTCCTCTATCCTGTAGATACTATATTCCTGTAGGTACTATATTCCTCTATCCTGTAGGTACTATATTCCTGTAGCTACTATATATTCCTCTTTCCTGTAGATACTATATTCCTGTAGCTACTATATATGCCTCTATCCTGTAGGTACTATATTCCTCTATCCTGTAGGTTCTATATTCCTCTATCCTGTCGATACTATATTCCTGTAGGTACTATATATTCCTCTATCCTGTAGGTACTATATTCCTGTAGGTACTATATATTCCTCTATCCTGTAGATACTATATTCCTGTAGGTACTATATATTCCTCTATCCTGTAGGTACTATATTCCTCTATCCTGTAGGTTCTATATTCCTCTATCCTGTAGATACTATATTCCTCTATCCTGTTGGTACTATATTCCTCTATCCTGTAGGTACTATATTCCTCTATCCTGTAGGTTCTATATTCCTCTATCCTGTATGTACTATATTCCTCTATCCTGTAGGTACTATATTCCTCTATCCTGTAGGTACTATATTATCCTCTATCCTGTAGGTACTATATTCCTGTTGGTACTATATATTCCTCTATCCTGTAGGTTCTATATTCCTCTATCCTGTAGATACTATATTCCTGTAGGTACTATATATTCCTCTATCCTGTAGATACTATATTCCTGTAGTTACTATATATATTCCTCTATCCTGTAGGTACTATATTCCTCTATCCTGTAGGTACAAAATTCCTGTAGCTACTATATATTCCTCTATCCTGTAGCTACTATATATTCCTCTATCCTGTAGATACTATATTCCTCTATCCTGTAGATACTATATTCCTGTAGCTACTATATATTCCTCTATCAGGTAGGTACTATATTACTGTAGCTACTATATTCCTCTATCCTGTAGGTACTATATTCCTCTATCCTGTAGGTACTATATATTCCTCTATCCTGTAGGTTCTATATTCCTCTATCATGTAGGTACTATATTCCTGTAGGTACTATATATCCCTCTATCATGTAGGTAGTATATTATGTAGGTACTATATTCCTGTAGGTACTATATTTCTCTATCATGTAGGTGCTATATGTTCCTCTATCCTGTAGGTACTATATTCCTGTAGCTACTATATATTCCTCTGTCCTGTAGATACTATATTCCTGTAGCTACTATATATTCCTCTATCCTGTAGGTACTATATTCCTGTAGCTACTATATAATCCTCTATCCTGTAGGTACTATATTCCTCTATCCTGTAGATACTATATTCCTGTAGCTACTATATATTCCTCTATCCTGTAGATACTATATTCCTGTAGCTACTATATATTCCTCTATCCTGTAGATACTATATTCCTGTAGGTACTATATTCCTCTATCCTGTAGGTACTATATTCCTGTAGCTACTATATATGCCTCTATCCTGTAGGTACTCTATTCCTCTATCCTGTAGGTTCTATATTCCTCTATCCTGTCGATACTATATTCCTGTAGGTACTATATATTCCTCTATCCTGTAGGTACTATATTCCTGTAGGTACTATATATTCCTCTATCCTGTAGATACCATATTCCTGTAGGTACTATATATTCCTCTATCCTGTATGTACTATATTCCTCTATCCTGTAGGTACTATATTCCTCTATCCTGTAGGTACTATATTATCCTCTATCCTGTAGGTACTATATTCCTGTTGGTACTATATATTCCTCTATCCTGTAGGTTCTATATTCCTCTATCCTGTAGATACTATATTCCTGTAGGTACTATATATTCCTCTATCCTGTAGATACTATATTCCTGTAGTTACTATATATTCCTCTATCCTGTAGGTACTATATCCCTCTATCCTGTAGGTACAATATTCCTGTAGCTACTATATATTCCTCTATCCTGTAGATACTATATTCCTCTATCCTGTAGATACTATATTCCTGTAGCTACTATATATTCCTCTATCAGGTAGGTACTATATTACTGTAGCTACTATATTCCTCTATCCTGTAGATACTATATTCCTGTATCTACTATATATTCCTATATCCTGTAGATACTATATTCCTGTTGGTACTATATTCCTCTATCCTGTAGATACTATATTCCTGTAGCTACTATATATTCCTACATCCTGTAGATACTATATTCCTGTTGGTACTATATTCCTCTATCCTGTAGGTACTATATTCCTCTATCCTGTAGGTTCTATATTCCTCTATCCTGTCGATACTATATTCCTGTAGGTACTATATATTCCTCTATCCTGTAGATACTATATTCCTGTAGCTACTATATATTCCTCTATCCTGTAGATACTATATTCCTGTAGGTACTATATTCCTCTATCCTGTAGGTACTATATTCCTGTAGCTACACTATATTCCTCTATCCTGTAGGTACTATATTCCTCTATCCTGTAGGTTCTATATTCCTCTATCCTGTCGATACTATATTCCTGTAGGTACTATATATTCCTCTATCCTGTAGGTACTATATTCCTGTAGGTACTATATTCCTCTATCCTGTAGGTTCTATATTCCTCTATCCTGTATGTACTATATTCCTCTATCCTGTAGGTACTATATTCCTCTATCCTGTAGGTACTATATTATCCTCTATCCTGTAGGTACTATATTCCTGTTGGTACTATATATTCCTCTATCCTGTAGGTTCTATATTCCTCTATCCTCTAGATACTATATTCCTGTAGGTACTATATATTCCTCTATCCTGTAGATACTATATTCCTGTAGGTACTATATATTCCTCTATCCTGTAGGTACTATATATTCCTCTATCCTGTAGATACTATATTCCTCTATCCTGTAGATACTATATTCCTGTAGCTACTATATATTCCTCTATCAGGTAGGTACTATATTACTGTAGCTACTATATTCCTCTATCCTGTAGATACTATATTTCTGTAGCTACTATATATTCCTATATCCTGTAGATACTATATTCCTGTAGCTACTATATATTCCTACATCCTGTAGATACTATATTCCTGTTGGTACTATATTCCTCTATCCTGTAGGTACTATATTCCTCTATCCTGTAGGTTCTATATTCCTCTATCCTGTAGGTAATATATTCCTCTATCCTGTAGGTTCTATATTCCTTTATCCTGTAGGTACTATATTCCTCTATCCTGTAGCTAATATATTCCTCTATCCTGTAGGTTCTATATTCCTCTATCCTGTAGGTTTTATATTCCTCTATCCTGTAGGTACTATATTCCTCTATCCTGTAGGTACTATATATTCCTCTATCCTGTAGGTTCTATATTCCTCTATCCTGTAGGTACTATATATTCCTCTCTCCTGTAGATACTATATTCCTGTAGCTACTATATATTCCTACATCCTGTAGATACTATATTCCTGTTGGTACTATATTCCTCTATCCTGTAGGTACTATATTCCTCTATCCTGTAGGTTCTATATTCCTCTATCCTGTAGGTAATATATTCCTCTATCCTGTAGGTTCTATATTCCTTTATCCTGTAGGTACTATATTCCTCTATCCTGTAGCTACTATATTCCTCTATCCTGTAGGTTCTATATTCCTCTATCCTGTAGGATCTATATTCCTCTATCCTGTAGATAATATATTCCTCTAGCCTGTAGGTACTATATTCCTCTAGCCTGTAGGTACTATATTCCTCTATCCTGTAGGTACTATATATTCCTCTATCCTGTAGGTTCTATATTCCTCTATCATGTAGGTACTATATTCCTGTAGGTACTATATATCTCTCTATCATGTAGGTAGTATATTATGTAGGTACTATATTATTGTAGGTACTATATTTCTCTATCATGTAGGTACTATATGTTCCTCTATCCTGTAGGTACTATATTCCTGTAGCTACTATATATTCCTCTATCCTGTAGATACTATATTCCTGTAGCTACTATATAATCCTCTATCCTGTAGGTACTATATTCCTCTATCCTGTAGATACTATATTCCTGTAGCTACTATATATTCCTCTATCCTGTAGATACTATATTCCTGTAGCTACTATATATTCCTCTATCCTGTAGATACTATATTCCTGTAGGTACTATATTCCTCTATCCTGTAGGTACTATATTCCTGTAGCTACTATATAGTCCTCTTTCCTGTAGATACTATATTCCTGTAGCTACTATATATGCCTCTATCCTGTAGGTACTATATTCCTCTATCCTGTAGGTTCTATATTCCTGTAGGTACTATATATTCCTCTATCCTGTAGATACTATATCCCTGTAGGTACTATATATTCCTCTATCCTGTAGGTACTATATTCCTGTAGGTACTATATATTCCTCTATCCTGTAGATACTATATTCCTGTAGGTACTATATATTCCTCTATCCTGTAGGTACTATATTCCTCTATCCTGTTGGTACTATATTCCTCTATCCTGTAGGTAATATATTCCTCTATCCTGTAGGTTTTATATTCCTCTATCCTGTAGGTACTATATTCCTCTATCCTGTAGGTTTTATATTCCTCTATCCTGTAGATACTATATTCCTGTAGGTACTATATTATCCTCTATACTGTAGGTACTATATTCCTGTTGGTACTATATATTCCTCTATCCTGTAGGTTCTATATTCCTCTATCCTGTAGATACTATATTCCTGTAGGTACTATATATTCCTCTTTCCTTTAGATACTATATTCCTGTAGGTACTATATATTCCTCTGTCCTGTAGGTACTATATTCCTCTATCCTGTAGATACTATATTCCTGTAGGTACTATATTCCTGTAGCTACTATATATCCTCTATCCTGTACGTACTATATTCCCCTATCCTGTAGGTTCTATGTTCCTCTATCCTGTAGGTACTATATTCCTCTATCCTGTAGGTTTTATATTCCTCTATCCTGTAGGTTCTATATTCCTCTATCCTGTAGGTACTATATATTCCTCTCTCCTGTAGGTACTATATTCCTCTATCCTGTAGGTTCTATATTCCTGTAGCTACTATATAATCCTCTATCCTGTAGGTACTATATTCCTCTATCCTGTAGGTACTATATTCCTGTTGGTACTATATTCCTCTATCCTGTAGATACTATATTCCTGTAGCTACTATATATGTAACGATACTCTAAATCTTCCTCCTCCTCAGACGAGGAGAGGAGAGAGGGATCTGAAGACCAATGTGCAGCGAGGTATGATGCCATAATAAATTTATTTACAAGACGAAAAACGAACACGAACTACACTTGAAATGATACAAAATAACAAACGACGTAGACTGACCTAAACATGAGAACTTACATAGACACGAAGAACGCATGAACAGGAACAGACTACATACACACCGAAACAGTCCCGTGTGGTACGAAATAACATACAGACACGGAAGACAACCACCCACCAACAAACAGTGTGAAAACACCTACCTTAATATGGCTCTCAATCAGAGGAAATGAAAACCACCTGCCTCTAATTGAGAGCCATATCAGGTCACCCTTAAACCAACATAGAAACAGAAAACATAGACTGCCCACCCAAACTCACGTCCTGACCAGCTAACACATACACAAACTAACAGAAAACAGGTCAGGAACGTGACAATATATTCCTATATCCTGTAGATACTATATTCCTGTTGGTTCTATATTCCTCTATCCTTTAGGTTTTATATATTCCTCTATCCTGTAGGTTCTATATTCCTCTATCCTGTAGACAATATATTCCTCTAGCCTCAAGGTACTATATTCCTCTATCCTTTAGGTACTATATTCCTCTATCCTGTAGGTACTATATTCCTCTATCCTGTAGGTACTATATATTCCTCTATCCTGTAGGTAGTATATTCCTCTTTACTGTAGGTTCTATATTCCTCTATCCTGTAGGTACTATATATTCCTCTATCCTGTAGGTTCTATATTCCTCTATCATGTAGGTACTATATTCCTGTATGTACTATATATCCCTCTATCCTGTAGATACTATATTCCTGTAGCTACTATATAATCCTCTATCCTGTAGGTACTATATTCCTCTATCCTGTAGATACTATATTCCTGTAGCTACTATACATTCCTCTATCCTGTAGATACTATATTCCTGTAGGTACTATATTCCTCTATCCTGTAGGTACTATATTCCTGTAGCTACTATATATTCCTCTTTCCTGTAGATACTATATTCCTGTAGCTACTATAAATGCCTCTATCCTGTAGGTACTATATTCCTCTATCCTGTAGGTTCTATATTCCTCTATCCTGTCGATACTATATTCCTGTAGGTACTATATATTCCTCTATCCTGTAGGTACTATATTCCTGTAGGTACTATATATTCCTCTATCCTGTAGATACTATATTCCTGTATGTACTATATATTCCTCTATCCTGTAGGTACTATATTCCTCTATCCTGTAGGTTCTATATTCCTCTATCCTGTAGGTAATATATTCCTCTATCCTGTAGGTTTTATATTCCTCTATCCTGTAGGTACTATATTCCGCTATCCTGTAGGTTTTATATTCCTCTATCCTGTAGATACTATATTCCTGTAGGCACTATATTATCCTCTATCCTGTAGGTACTATATTCCTGTTGGTACAATATATTCCTCTATCCTGTAGGTTCTATATTCCTCTATCCTGTAGATACTATATTCCTGTAGGTACTATATATTCCTCTTTCCTTTAGATACTATATTCCTGTAGGTACTATATATTCCTCTATCCTGTAGGTACTATATTCCTCTATATTGTAGATACTATATTCCTGTAGGTACTATATTCCTGTAGGTACTATATTCCTCTATCCTGTAGGTACTACATTCCTCTATCATTTACGTACCATATTCCTGTAGGTACTATATTCCTCTATCATGTAGGTACTATATATTCCTCTATCCTGTAGCTACTATATTCCTGTAGGTACTATATTCCTGTAGGTACTATATTCCTGTAACGGCTCTCTTTCGGTGAGTGAGTTGACCAAGGCGCAGCGGATTGTGAATACATAATGAACTTTATTTAACAAGACGAAACTAAACACACGAAGAACACTTGAATAATTTTACAAAACAACAAAACAAACTAGAAAGACCTAAACTATTAACTTACATGAAACGAGGAACACATAAACAGGAACGACCGAACGAGACGAGATGAGACAGTACCGTGTGGTGCAACAAACACAGACACAGCGACAATCACCCACAAACAAACAGTGAGAACCTCCTACCTTAATATGACTCTCAATTAGAGGAAAACGCAAAACACCTGCCTCTAATTAAGAGCCATACCAGGCAACCCAAAACCAACATAGAAACGGAAAACATAGACTGCCCACCCAAAACTCACGCCCTGACCATCACACACATACAAAACAACAGAAAACAGGTCAGGAACGTGACAATTCCTGTAGGTAATATATATTCCTCTATCCTGTAGGTACTATATTCCTGTAGCTACTATATATTCCTGTAGCTACTATATATTCCCCTATCCTGTAGCTACTATATATTCCTCTATCCTGTAGCTACTATATATTCCTCTATCCTGTAGGTACAATATTCCTGTAGCTACTATATATTCCTCTAACCTGTAGATACTATATTCCTGTAGCTACTATATATTCCTCTATCCTGTAGCTACTATATATTCCTCTATCCTGTAGATACTATATTCCTCTATCCTGTAGATACTATATTCCTGTAGCTACTATATATTCCTCTATCCAGTAGGTACTATATATTCCTCTATCCTGTAGGTACTATATATTCCTCTATCCTGTAGGTACTATATTCCTGTAGCTACTATTTATTCCTCTATCCTGTAGGTACTATATTCCTCTATCCTGTAGGTACTATATTCCTCTATCCTGTAGGTACTATATTCCTCTATCCTGTAGGTACTATATTCCTCTATCCTGTAGATAATATATTCCTCTATCCTGTAGGTACTATATATTCCTCTATCCAGTAGGTACTATATATTCCTCTATCCAGTAGGTACTATATATTCCTCTATCCTGTAGCTACTATATATTCCTCTATCCTGTAGATACTATATTCCTCTATCCTGTAGATACTATATTCCTGTAGCTACTATATATTCCTCTATCCAGTAGGTACTATATATTCCTCTATCCTGTAGGTACTATATATTCCTCTATCCTGTAGGTACTATATTCCTGTAGCTACTATTTATTCCTCTATCCTGTAGGTACTATATTCCTCTATCCTGTAGGTACTATATTCCTCTATCCTGTAGGTACTATATTCCTCTATCCTGTAGGTACTATATTCCTCTATCCTGTAGATAATATATTCCTCTATCCTGTAGGTACTATATATTCCTCTATCCAGTAGGTACTATATATTCCTCTATCCAGTAGGTACTGTATATTCCTCTATCCTGTAGATACTATATATTCCTGTAGGTACTATATATTCCTCTATCCTGTAGGTACTATATATTCCTGTAGCTACTATATATTCCCCTATCCTGTAGCTACTATATATTCCTCTATCCTGTAGCTACTATATATTCCTCTATCCTGTAGGTACAATATTCCTGTAGCTACTATATATTCCTCTAACCTGTAGATACTATATTCCTGTAGCTACTATATATTCCTCTATCCTGTAGCTACTATATATTCCTCTATCCTGTAGATACTATATTCCTCTATCCTGTAGATACTATATTCCTGTAGCTACTATATATTCCTCTATCCAGTAGGTACTATATATTCCTCTCTCCTGTAGGTACTATATATTCCTCTATCCTGTAGGTACTATATTGCTGTAGCTACTATATATTCCTCTATCCTGTAGGTACTATATTCCTGTAGGTACTATATATTCCTCTATCCTGTAGGTACTATATTCCTCTCTCCTGTAGGTACCAGATATACCTCTATCCTGTAGGTACTATATATTCCTCTATCCTGTAGGTACTATATTCCTGTAGGTACTATATTCCTCTATCCTGTAGGTACTATATTCCTGTAGGTACTATATATTCCTCTATCCTGTAGGTACTATATATATTCCTCTATCCAGTAGGTACTATATATTCCTCTATCCAGTAGGTACTATATTCTTGTAGCTACTATATATTCCTCTATCCTGTAGGTACTATATATTCCTCTATCCTGTAGCTACTATATATTCCTCTATCCTGTAGGTACTATATATTCCTCTATCCTGTAGCTACTATATATTCCTCTATCCTGTAGGTACTATATGTTCCTCTATCCTGTAGGTACTATATTCCTGTAGCTACTATTTATTCCTCTATCCAGTAGGTATTATATATATCCTCTATCCTGTAGGTACTATATATTCCCGTATCCTGTACAAAAAAACATTGAAATAAACAGGTTTGAAGGTAATTTTATTTTGTACAACAAAGTCAAAGCTTCGGTGTTGTAGACGGAATGACACCCAGAACGTAGCGCTTTGTCACCGTCAACGTAAGACGCCATTTGTTTATTGAAAAACACATGATTCACTTTGTGTGATCATACGATTCGTTGAGTGACGGGTTGCAGATACTTCATAGAGCTGAATATGCAAAACGCTTGACAAATGCTCCGCTAAATGACGTGCACGCTGGTATAATTCAAAACATGAAACTATTGGGAACGGAGCCAACCAAGCTAGCAACAAGAGGAAATACCTTTTAAAAAACACACAGAAAGCATGAGAGGATTTACCCAGCGTATTTCCCAGACCAGCATAACCAGAGACACCTCTTTTTTATGTCAACTCAGAAACGTGTTAACATTGTTTAAGCCGCCCCACAGTACTCTAGAATTGACTTTATTTGTGTTTCTCTATATTCTCATGGACATTTTTTTCTTTCACACACAGACGCTGGTACGCAATGTCATGCTATGATGATTTACAGTTATGACAACATGGTCTACTTCCTCTATTCTTCCTCCTCTCGTCTCCTCTCCTCTCCTGTCCTCTCCTCTCCTCTCCTCTCCTCTCCTCTCCTCCTCTCCTCTCCTCTGCACTCTCCTCTGCACTCTCCTCTCCTCTCCTCTGCACTCTCTCTCCTCTCCTCTCCTCTCCTCTCCTCTCCTCTCCTCTCTTCTCCTCTCCTCTCCTCTCCTCTCCTCTCCTCTCCTCTCCTCTGCACTCTCCTCTGCAGTCTCCTCTCCTCTCCTCTCCTCTTCTCATCTCTTCTCTTCTCTCCTCTTCTCTTCTCTTCTCTTCTCTCCTCTTCTCTCCTCTCCTCTCCCCTCCTCTCCTCTCCTATCATCCTCTCCTCTCCTCTCGTCTCCTCTTGTCTCCTCTCTTCTCCTCTCTTCTCCTCTCCTCTCCTCTCCTCTCCTCTCCTCTCCTCTCCTCTCCTCTCCTCTCCTCTCCTCTCCTCTCCTCTCCTCTGCACTCTCCTCTGCTCCTCTCCTCTGCTCCTCTCCTCTGCTCCTCTCCTCTGCTCCTCTCCTCTGCTCCTCTCCTCTCCTCTCCTCTCCTCTTCTCTTTTCTTCTCTTCTCTTCTCTTCTCTTCTCCTCCAGTATATAGTATGACTCATAGAGCTGTTCAGCATCTGGGCATGTCTGTGTTAACAAGAGAAAAAATCCCAACACACACACTCTCCTATCATCACAACAGCACTGGTCCTTCGTTCCTCCTCCTCCTTTTCTCCTCCTCCAACTATCCCTTCACTCCCTTTCACAAACAGGGAAGAATAATTGCTTCCACTCCTAAACCCCGACCCCCGACCCCCCCCCCCCCACTATTCCTGTGCATATTTGGTTCGCTGGCTCCGGTGGCATATAAAACAAGCCCAGACAGAGAGAAGAGAGAGAAAAGAAGTCCCAACTATTGGCGGCTCCATTGAGCAGGGGAGCAGTTTGGCCTGACAGAAGAGGCTTGGTGACGTTCGGATCAGTGCGTTCAGAGCAGCTACTCACCGTTCACTGGCTTTGAACGGAGGAGGAGCAGCCGACCCACAACCCCAACACACACTGTTTTTCTGTCTGTCACTGTGAGAGAGGAGAGAGGAGAGAGGAGGACATAAAACAACAGAAGAAGACAAGAGTTCTGTGTACCTGTTTATTTGGGTGGTTAGATTACAATAGATATGATTAGAATATATGAGAATGGAATAGAATGGGATACAATATAATATAATATAATATAATAAAATAAAATAGAATATAATATACTAGAATATATGACAGTAGATTATAGTAGATATGAATAGAATAGATGAGAAAATAATATAATAGAACAGAATAGAAATCCACATAATAGATGACAATAGATTATAATAGATATGAATAGAATACATGAGAATGGAATTAAATATATTACAGTAGAATATAATTTAATAGATGACAATAGATTATAGTAGATATGAATAGAATAGATGAGAATAGAATACAATATAATAGAATGGAATAGAATATAATGGACAATAGAATAGGTGACAACAGAATGGGATGGAATATAATATAATAGAATAGATGAGAATACAACAGTAGAACAAGTAGAAAGTTAACTGTATTGGAACAGCATTCTTGATAATGTTGCTGTTATCACTCTGGGGACAATATATAAGTAAATATTACAATATATAAGTAAATATTACAATATATAAGTAAAAATTACAATATATAAGTAAAAATTACAATATATAGGTAAATATTACAATATATAAGTAAATATTACAATATATAAGTAAATATTACAAAATATAAGTAAATATTACAATATAGAAGTAAATACTACAATATAAAAGTAAATATTACAATATAGAAGTAAATATAATATAGAGAAGTGAATATTACAGTATAGAAGTAAATATTACAATATAGAGCTAAATATTACAATATAGAGCTACATATTACAATATAGAGCTAAATATTACAATATAGAGCTACATATTACAATATAGAGCTAAATATTACAATATAGAGCTAAATATTACAATATAGAGCTAAATATTACAATATAGAGCTAAATATTACAATATAGAGCTAAATATTACAATATAGAAGTAAATATTACAATATAGAGCTAAATATTACAATATAGAGCTAAATATTACAATATAGAGCTAAATATTACAATATAGATGTTACGGTTGTTGTCGGTGGAAGAAGGAGAGGACCAAAGTGCAGCGTGGAATGTGTTCATCTTGAATCATATTTAGGTAGCCTGTTTTGTATTGTGGGTTGTTGGTGATTGTCTATGTGTAGT
>NW_026600352.1:166804-289304 GCF_029448725.1 Salvelinus fontinalis | reverse complement strand
CTCGTCTCCCTCCTTCATCCTCGTCCCCCCTCCTTCCTCCTCGTCTCCCTCCTTCCTCCTCGTCTATCTCCTTCCTCCTCGTCTCCCTCATTCCTCCTCGTCTCCCTCCTTCCTCCTCGTCTCCCTCCTTCCTCCTCATCTCCTTCCTTCTCGTCTCCCTCCTTCCTTCTAGTCTCTCTCCTTCCTCCTCGTCTCCCTCCTTCCTACTCGTCTATCTCCTTACTCCTCGTCTCTCTCCTTCCTCCTCAACTATCTCCTTCCTCCTTGTCTCCCTCCTTCCTACTCGTCTATCTCCTTACTCCTCGTCTCCCTCCTTCCTCTTCCTCTCCCTCCTTCCTCCTCCTCTCCCTCCCTCCCTCCTTCTCTTCTCCCTCCTTCCTCCTCGTCTCCCTCCTTCCTTCTCGTCTATCTCCTTCCTCTTCGTCTCCCTCCTTCCTCCTCCTCTCCCTCCTTCCTCCTCCTCTCCCTCCTTCCTCCTCGTCTCCCTCCTTCCTCCTCGTTTCCCTCCTTCCTCCTCATCTCCCTCTTTCCTCCTCGTCTCACTCCCTCCTTCCTCCTCATCTCCTTCCTCCTCGTCTCCCTCCTTCCTCCTCGTCTCTCTCCTTCCTCCTCGTCTCCCTCCTTCCTCCTCGTCTCCCTCCTTCCTCCTCGTCTATCTCCTTCCTCCTCGTCTATCTCCTTCTTCCTCGTCTATCTCCTTCCTCCTCGTCTATCTCCTTCCTCCTCGTCTCCCTCCTTCATCCTCGTCCCCCCTCCTTCCTCCTCGTCTCCCTCCTTCCTCCTCGTCTATCTCCTTCCTCCTCGTCTCCCTCGTTCCTCCTCGTCTCCCTCCTTCCTCCTCGTCTCCCTCATTCCTCCTCGTCTCCCTCGTTCCTCCTCGTTTCCCTCGTTCCTCCTCGTCTCCCTCCTTCCTCCTCGTCTCCCTCCTTCCTACTCGTCTATCTCCTTACTCCTCGTCTCTCTCCTTCCTCCTCAACTATATCCTTCCTCCTCGTCTCCATCCTTCCTCCTCCTCTCCCTCCTTCCTCCTCGTCTCCCTCCTTCCTCCTCGTCTCCCTCCTTCCTCCTTGTCTCCCTCCTTCCTCCGCCTCTCCCTCCTTCCTCCTCCTCTCCCTCCTTCCTCCTCCTATCCCTCCTTCCTCCTCGTCTCCCTCATTCCTTCTCATCTCCCTCCTTCCTCCTCGTCTCACTCCGTCCTCCTCGTCTCACTCCTTCCTCCTCGTCTCCCTCCTTCCTCCTCGTCTCCCTCGTTCATCCTCGTCTCCCTCGTTCATCCTCGTCTCCCTCCTTCCTCCTCATCTCCTTCCTCCTCGTCTCCCTCCTTCTTCCTCATCTCCCTCCTTCCTCCTCATCTCCTTCCTCCTCGTCTCCCTCCTTCCTCCTCATCTCCTTCCCCCTCGTCTCCCTCCCTCCTTCTTTCTTGTCTTTTTACTTCTTCCTCATCTCCTTCCTCCTCGTCTCCCTCTTTCTTTCTCATCTCCTTCCTCCTCGTCCTCCTCCTTCCTCCTCATCTCCTTCCTCCTCGTCTCTTTACTTCCTCCTCGTCTCCCTCCTTCCTCCTCGTCTCCCTCCTCATCGTCTCCCTCCTTCCTCCTCGTCTGTCTCCGTCTCCGACTTGTAGAGAATAGAAGAAGAGTAGAGAGCGTCCAGCCAGGCGTGTCATGTTGACATGTTCAGAGGGTAATGATATCTCTGTGTTACGTCTTTCTGCGAGAGCAATTAAATCTCCATTAAAATATACAACACAAAAAAACACGACCACCTTTCAACAGGCGCAACAGAGGCAGAACATCTGCTTGTGGTGCTTTTATGCATCGACGATTGTTGTGTCGCGGCTTTAAAATGCATCTCGATTTATAATTCATGGCAAAGGCTGTGTGTGTTGTGTTCTGCCAGGCTTTGCTAATGCATTTCTACTCACTAGCTAGTGGAATATAGTGCTGTAAAACAAAGCAGATTGGGACAAACACATGTATGAACAAACAGACAAGAGCTGTGGCCTAACACACTGCAAACAAACAGGCATCAAACTGAGTCGTGTGGAGAAGATATTTACAGCTCAATGTTTAGTACTGTACTTCCTGTACTGCCCATCTCTGGTACAACGCCTGGTAAAAGAGGACTGACTCCCTGTACTGCCCATCTCTGGTACAACGCCTGGTAAAAGAGGACTGACTCCCTGTACTGCCCATCTCTGGTACAACGCCTGGTAAAAGAGGACTGACTCCCTGTACTGCCCATCTCTGGTACAACGTCTGGTAAAAGAGGACTGACTCCCTGTACTGCCCATCTCTGGTACAACGCCTGTTAAAAGAGGACTGACTCCCTGTACTGCCCATCTCTGGTACAACGCCTGTTAAAAGAGGACTGACTCCCTGTGCTGCCCATCTCTGGTACAACGCCTGGTAAAAGAGGCCTGACAACCTGTACTTCCCATCTCTGGTACAACGCCTGTTAAAAGAGGCCTGACTCCGTGTACTTCCCATCTCTGGTACAACGCCTGTTAAAAGAGGCCTGACTTCCTGTTCTTCCCATCTCTGGTACAACTCCTGTTAAAAGAGGCCTGACTCCCTGTACTGCCCATCTCCTGTACAATGCCTGTTTAAAAGAGGCCTGACTTCCTGCACTTCCCATCTCTGGTACAACGCCTGTTAAAAGAGGCCTGACCTCCTGTACTGCCCATCTCTGGTACAACGCCTGTTAAAAGAGGCCTGACCTCCTGTACTGCCCATCTCTGGTACAACGCCTGTTAAAAGAGGCCTGACTCCCTGTACTTCCCATCTCTGGTACAACACCTGTTAAAAGAGGCCTGACTCCCTGTACATCTCATCTCTGTTACAAAGCCTGTTAAAAGAGGCCTGACCTCCTGTAATGCCCATCTCTGGTACAACGCCTGTTAAAAGAGGCCTGACTCCCTGTACTACCGATCTCTGGTACAACACCTGTTAAAAGAGGCCTGACTTCCTGTACTTTCCATCTCTGGTACAACACCTGTTTAAAAGAGGCCTGATCTGCCTCTGATCTGCCTCCCTAATCCATTTAAGTAGATCAGATGTTTAAGTAGATAAGATGTTTATTTAGTCACATTCACAGGGTGGCTGATGTAGGTGTAGGGTCCAGTCATGTAGGTGCAGGGTCCAGTCATGTAGGTGCAGGATCCAGTCATGTAGGTGCAGGGTCCAGTCATGTAGGTGCAGGATCCAGTCATGTAGGTGCAGGGTCCAGTCATGTATGCGCAGGGTCCAGTTATGTAGGTGCAGGGTCCAGTCATGTAGGTGCAGGGTCCAGTCATGTAGGTGCAGGGTCCAGTCATGTAGGTGCAGGGTCCAGTCATGTAGGTGCAGGGTCCAGTCATGTAGGTGCAGGGTCCGGTCATGTAGGTGCAGGATCCAGTCATGTAGGTGCAGGGTCCGGTCATGTAGGTGCAGGATCCAGTCATGTAGGTGCAGGGTCCGGTCATGTAGGTGCAGGATCCAGTCATGTAGGTGCAGGGTCCGGTCATGTAGGTGCAGGATCCAGTCATGTAGGTGCAGGGTCCGGTCATGTAGGTGCAGGGTCCAGTCATGTAGGTGCAGGGTCCAGTCATGTAGGTGCAGGGTCCAGTCATGTAGGTGCAGGGTCCAGTCATGTAGGTGCAGGGTCCAGTCATGTAGGTGCAGGGTCAAGTCATGTAGGTGCAGGGTCCAGTCATGTAGGTGCAGGGTCCAGTCATGTAGGTACAGGGTTCAGTCATGTAGGTACAGGGTTCAGTCATGTAGGTGCAGGGTCCCGTCATGGAGGTGCAGGGTCCAGTCATGTAGGTGCAGGGTCCAGTCATGTAGGTGCAGGGTCCAGTCATGTAGGTGCAGGGTCCAGTCATGTAGGTGCAGGGTCCAGTCATGTAGGTGCAGGGTCCAGTCATGTAGGTGCAGGGTCCAGTCATGTAGGTGCAGGGTCCAGGCATGTAGGTGCAGTGTCCAGTCATGTAGGTGCAGGGTCCAGTCATGTAGGTGCAGGGTCCAGTCATGTAGGTGCAGGGTTCAGTCATGTAGGTGCAGGGTTCAGTCATGTAGGTACCGGGTCCAGTCATGTAGGTGCAGGGTCCAGTCATGTAGGTGCAGGGTCCAGTCATGTAGGTGCAGGGTCCAGTCATGTAGGTGCCGGGTCCAGTCATGTAGGTGCAGGGTCCAGTCATGTAGGTGCAGGGTCCAGTCATGTAGGTGCAGGGTCCAGTCATGTAGGTGCAGGGTCCAGGCATGTAGGTGCAGGGTCCAGTCATGTAGGTGCAGGGTCCAGTCATGTAGGTGCAGGGTCCATTCATGTAGGTGCCGGGTCCAGTCATGTAGGTGCAGGGTTCAGTCATGAAGGTGCAGGGTCCAGTCATGTAGGTGCAGGGTCCAGTCATGTAGGTGCAGGGTCCAGTCATGTAGGTGCAGGGTCCAGTCATGTAGGTGCAGGGTCCAGTCATGTATGAGCAGGATCCAGTCATGTAGGTGCAAGATCCAGTCATGTAGGTGCAGGGTCCAGTCATGTAGGTGCAGGGTCCAGTCATGTAGGTGCCGGGTCCAGTCATGTAGGTGCCGGGTCCAGTCATGTAGGTGCAGGGTCCAGTCATGTAGGTGCAGGGTCCAGTCATGTAGGTGACGGGTCCAGTCATGTAGGTGCCGGGTCCAGTCATGTAGGTGCCGGGTCCAGTCATGTAGGTGCAGGGTCCAGTCATGTAGGTGCAGGATCCAGTCATGTAGGTGCAGGGTCCAGTCATGTAGGTGCAGGATCCAGTCATGTAGGTGCAGGGTCCAGTCATGTAGGTGCAGGGTCCAGTCATGTAGGTGCAGGGTCCAGTCATGTAGGTGCAGGGTCCAGTCATGTAGGTGCAGGGTCCAGTCATGTAGGTGCAGGGTCCAGTCATGTAGGTGCAGGGTCCAGTCATGTAGGTGCAGGGTCCAGTCATGTAGGTGCAGGGTCCAGTCATGTAGGTGCAGGGTCAAGTCATGTAGGTGCCGGGTCCAGTCATGTAGGTGCCGGGTCCAGTCATGTAGGTGCAGGATCCAGTCATGTAGGTGCAGGGTCCAGTCATGTAGGTGCAGGATCCAGTCATGTAGGTGCAGGGTCCAGTCATGTAGGTGCAGGGTCCAGTCATGTAGGTGCAGGGTCCAGTCATGTAGGTGCAGGGTCCAGTCATGTAGGTGCAGGGTCCAGTCATGTAGGTGCAGGGTCCAGTCATGTAGGTGCAGGGTCCAGTCATGTAGGTGCAGGGTCCAGTCATGTAGGTGCAGGGTCCAGTCATGTAGGTGCAGGGTCCAGTCATGTAGTGGAGAGTGGAGGAGTGGAGGGGAGGGAGGAGGTGAGATGGAGAGGGTAGAGTTTGTCAGGGAGGGAAGAGGTGAGATGGAGAGGGTAGAGTGTGTCAGGGAGGGAGGAGGTGAGATGGAGAGGGTAGAGTGTGTCGGGAGGGGAGGGAGGAGGTGAGATGGAGAGGGTAGAGTGTGTCAGGGAGGGAGGAGGTGAGATGGAGAGGGTAGAGTGTGTCGGGAGGGGAGGGAGGAGGTGAGATGGAGAGGGTAGAGTGTGTCGGGAGGGGAGGGAGGAGGTGAGATGGAGAGGGTAGAGTGTGTCAGGGAGGGAGGAGGTGAGATGGAGAGGGTAGAGTGTGTCAGGGAGGGAGGGAGGAGGTGAGATGGAGAGGGTAGAGTGTGTCGGGGAGGGGAGGGAGGAGGTGAGATGGAGAGGGTAGAGTGTGTCAGGGAGGGGAGGGAGGAGGTGAGATGGAGATGGTAGAGTGTTTCAGGGAGGGAGGGAGGAGGTAAGATGGAGAGGGTAGAGTGTGTCGGGGAAGGAGGAGGTGAGATGGAGAGGGTAGAGTGTGTCAGGGAGGGAGGAGGTGAGATGGAGAGGGTAGAGTGTGTCAGGGAGGGAGGAGGTGAGATGGAGAGGGTAGAGTGTGTCAGGGAGGGAGGAGGTGAGATGGAGAGGGTAGAGTGTGTCAGGGAGGGAGGAGGTGAGATGGAGAGGGTAGAGTGTGTCAGGGAAGGAGGAGGTGAGATGGAGAGGGTAGAGTGTGTCAGGGAGGGAGGAGGTGAGATGGAGAGGGTAGAGTGTGTCAGGGACGGAGGAGGTGAGATGGAGAGGGTAGAGTGTGTCAGGGACGGAGGAGGTGAGATGGAGAAGGTAGAGTGTGTCTGTGAGGGAGGAGGTGAGATGGAGAGGGTAGAGTGTGTCGGGAGGGAGGAGGTGAGATGGAGAGGGTAGAGTGTGTCGGGAGGGAGGAGGTGAGATGGAGAGAGTAGAGTGTGTCTGTGAGGGAGGAGGTGAGATGGAGAGGGTAGAGTGTGTCTGGGAGGGAGGAGGTGAGATGGAGAGGGTAGAGTGTGTCAGGGAGGGAGGAGGTGAGATGGAGAGGGTAGAGTGTGTCAGGGAGGGAGGAGGTGAGATGGAGAGGGTAGAGTGTGTCAGGGAGGGAGGAGGTGAGATGGAGAGGGTAGAGTGTGTCAGGGAGGGAGGAGGTGAGATGGAGAGGGTAGAGTGTGTCAGGGAGGGAGGAGGTGAGATGGAGAGGGTAGAGTGTGTCAGGCAGGGAGGAGGTGAGATGGAGAGGGTAGCGTGTGTCAGGGAGGGAGGAGGTGAGATGGAGAGGGTAGAGTGTGTCGGGGAGGGAAGGGAGGAGGTGAGATGGAGAGGGTAGAGTGTGTCGGGGAGGGGAGGGAGGAGGTGAGATGGAGAGGGTAGAGTGTGTCAGGGAGGGAGGATGTGAGATGGAGAGGGTAGAGTGTGTCAGGGAGGGAGGAGGTGAGATGGAGGGTAGAGTGTGTCGGGGAGGGGAGGGAGGAGGTGAGATGGAGAGGGTAGAGTGTGTCAGGGAGGGAGGAGGTGAGATGGAGAGGGTAGAGTGTGTCAGGGAGGGAGGAGGTGAGATGGAGAGGGTAGAGTGTGTCGGGGAGGGGAGGAGGTTAGATGGAGAGGGTAGAGTGTGTCGGGAGGGGAGGGAGGAGGTGAGATGGATAGGGTAGAGTGTGTCAGGGAGGGAGGAGGTGAGATGGAGAGGGTAGAGTGTGTAGGGGAGGGGAGGGAGGAGGTGAGATGGAGAGGGTAGAGTGTGTCAGGGAGGGAGGAGGTGAGATGGAGAGGGTAGAGTGTGTCAGGGAGGGAGGAGGTGAGATGGAGAGGGTAGAGTGTGTCAGGGAGGGAGGAGGTGAGATGGAGAGGGTAGAGTGTGTCAGGGAGGGAGAAGGTGAGATGGAGAGGGTAGAGTGTGTCAGGGAGGGGAGGGAGGAGGTGAGATGGAGAGGGTAGAGTGTGTCGGGGAGGGGAGGGAGGAGGTGAGATGGAGAGGGTAGAGTGTGTCAGGGAGGGAGGAGGTGAGATGGAGAGGGTAGAGTGTGTCAGGGAGGGAGGAGGTGAGATGGAGAGGGTAGAGTGTGTCAGGGAGGGAGGAGGTGAGATGGAGAGGGTAGAGTGTGTCAGGGAGGGAGGAGGTGAGATGGAGAGGGTAGAGTGTGTCAGGAGGGAGGGAGGAGGTGAGATGGAGAGGGTAGAGTGTGTCAGGAGGGAGGGAGGAGGTGAGATGGAGAGGGTAGAGTGTGTCAGGGAGGGAGGAGGTGAGATGGAGAGGGTAGAGTGTGTCGGAGAGGGAGGAGGTGAGATGGAGAGGGTAGAGTGTGTCGGAGAGGGTAGAGAGAGGGTAGAGTGTGTCAGGGAGGGAGGAGGTGAGATGGAGAGGGTAGAGTGTGTCAGGGAGGGAGGAGGTGAGATGGAGAGGGTAGAGTGTGTCAGGGAGAGAGGAGGTGAGATGGAGAGGGTAGAGTGTGTCAGGGAGGGAGGAGGTGAGATGGAGAGGGTAGAGTGTGTCGGAGAGGGTAGAGAGAGGGCAGAGTGTGACTTTTTTACCCCCTGAAGCTGGAATCTGTATTTGCTTCATCTATTTTGGGACTTTAAATTAATGATATATACCCATTGATTCTTAAAGAATATAACTTAGAAATTAATGATATGTGCCCATTGATTTTTAAATAGTATAACTTACAAATTAATGATGTGGACCAATTGATTCTTAAATAAAATAACTTACAAATTAATGATGTGGACCCCATGGATTCCTAAATAATTTAACTTATAAATGTAACGGCGGTCCTCCTTCTCTTCGGTCGAAAAGGAGGAGTATTGATTGAACCAAGGCGCAGCGAAGTTTGAACACATATTTATTAAACGAAAACACGAAATATGACTCAACTAACAAAAACAACAAAACGGTGAAGACAGACCTAGACGACGAACTTACATGAAACAAGAAGAACGCACGAATAGGAAACAGACTACATAAACCGAACAAACCGTATACAGTTCCGTATGGTGCAAACATAACACAAACACGGAAGACAATCACCCACAAACAAACAGTGAGAACACCCTACCTAAATATGACTCTTAATTAGAGGAGAACGCAAAACACCTGCCTCTAATTAAGAGCCATACCAGGCAACCAAAACCATCATAGAAACAGATAACATAGACTGCCCACCCAAAACACATGCCCTGACCTAAAACACATACAAAAACAACATAAAACAGGTCAGGACCATTACAGAACCCCCCCCTCAAGGTGCGAACGCCGGGCGCACCAGCACAAAGTCCAGGGGAGGGTCTGGGTGGGCAGTTGACCACGGTGGTGGCTCCGGCTCTGGACGCTGTCCCCACACCACCATAGTCACCCAACGCTTCTGTCTACCCCTCCCAATGACCACCCTAAAACTCACATACCCTAAATAAACGGCCAGCACCAGGAGAAGGGGCAGCACCGGGACAAGGGGCAGCACCGGGACAAGGGGCAGCACCGGGACAAGGGGCAGCACCGGGACAAGGGGCAGCACCAGGATAAGGGGCAGCACCAGGATAAGGGGCAGCACCAGGATAAGGGGCAGCACCAGGACAAGGGGCAGCACCAGGACAAGGGGCAGCACCGGGACAAGGGGCAGCACCGGGACAAGGGGCCGCACCGGGACAAGGGGCAGCACCGGGACAAGGGGCAGCACCGGGACAAGGGGCAGCACCGGGACAAGGGGCAACACCGGGACAAGGGGCAGGTCCCGGCTGATATACTCTGGCAGATCCTGGCTGAGGGACTCTGGCAGGTCTATGCAGGCTGACGGCTCTCGACGCTCATGGCAGGCTGACGGCTCTCGACGCTCATGGCAGGCTGACGGCTCTCGACGCTCATGGCAGGCTGACGGCTCTCGACGCTCATGGCAGGCTGACGGCTCTCGACGCTCATGGCAGGCTGACGGCTCTCGACGCTCATGGCAGGCTAACGGCTCTCGACGCTCATGGCGGGCTGACGGCTCTCGACGCTCATGGCTCTCTGACGGCTCTGGCTGCTCATGGCTCGCTGGCGGCTCTGGCAGATCCTGTCTGGTTGGCGGCTCTGGCAGATCCTGTCTGGTTGGCGGCTCTGGCAGATCCTGTCTGGTTGGCGGCTCTGGCAGATCCTGTCTGGTTGGCGGCTCTGGCAGATCCTGTCTGGTTGGCGGCTCTGGCAGATCCTGTCTGGTTGGCGGCTCTGGCAGATCCTGTCTGGTTGGCGGCTCTGGCAGATCCTGTCTGGTTGGCGGCTCTGGCAGATCCTGTCTGGCGGGCGGCTCTAGCGGCTCCTGTCTGGCGGGCGGCTCTAGCGGCTCATGGCAGACGGGCGGCTTTGCAGGCTCATGGCAGACGGGCGGCTTTGCAGGCTCATGGCAGACGGGCGGCTTTGCAGGCTCATGGCAGACGGATGGCTCAGATGGCGCTGGGGAGACGGATGGCTCAGATGACGCTGGGGAGACGGATGGCTCAGATGGCGCTGGGGAGACGGATGGCTCAGATGGCGCTGGGGAGACGGATGGCGCTGGGGAGACGGATGGCTCTGGCCGGATACGGCGCACTGTAGACCTGGTGCGTGGTGCCGGAACTGGAGGCACCGGGCTAAGGATAAGCACCTTCCTACTAGTGCGGGGAGCAGGGACAGGGCACACTGTATTCTCAAAGCCCACTCTATACCTGATGCGAGGTACCGGCACTGGTGACACCGGGCTGAGGACAAGCACATCAGGATTAGTAGGGGGAGAAGATACAGTGTGTTCAGGGCTCTGGAGACGCACAGGAGGCTTTGTGCGTGGTGCCGGAACTGGAGGCACCGAACTGGATACACGCACTACAGAGAGAGTGCGTGGAGGAGGAACTGGGCTCAGGAGACGCACTGGTAGCCTAGTGCGTAGTGTAGGCACTGTAGGTACTAGGCTGGGGCGGGGAGGTGGCGCCGGAAATACCGGACCGTGGAGACGTACTGGCACTCTTGAGCATTGAGCCTGCCCAACCTTACCTGGTTGAATACTCCCGGTTGCCCGACCAGTGCGGGGAGGTGGAATAACCCGCACCGGGCTATGTAGGCGAACCGGGGAAACCATGCGTAAGGCAGGTGCCATGTATGCCGGCCCGAGGAGACGCACTGGAGACCAGACACGTTGAGCCGGCCTCATGACACCTGGCTCAATACCCAATCTAGCCCTCCCAGTGCGGGGAAGTGGAATAACCCGCACTGGGCTATGCACTCGTACAGGAAACACCGTGCGCTCTACTGCGTAACACGGCGCCTGCCCGTACTCCCGCTCTCCACGGTAAGCCTGGGAAGTGGGCGCAGGTCTCCTACCTGCCCTTGGCCCAATACCTCCTAGCCCCCCCCCCCAAGAAATTTTTGGGAATTACTTACGGGCTTTTTGGGCTTCCGTGCCAGACGCGTTCCCTCATAGCTCCGGTTCCTCTCTCCGGTAGCCTCTGCTCTTCCCAGTGCCTCCAGCTGCTCCCATGGCTTTTCGGGCTTCCAGCCACGTCTCCTTGCTGCCTCCTCAAACCACCGCTCCTGGGCTTTAGCTGCCTCCCTCTCTTCCTGAGAGCGGCGATTCTCTCCTGCCTTAGCCCAGGGACCTTCTCCATTCAATATTTGCTCCCAAGTCCAGAAATCCTTGTTTTCCTGTCCCTTACTCCGTTGACTCCGCTGCTTGGCTCTGGAGTGGTGGGTGATTCTGTAACGGCGGTCCTCCTTCTCTTCGGTCGAAAAGGAGGAGTATTGATTGAACCAAGGCGCAGCGAAGTTTGAACACATATTTATTAAACGAAAACACGAACTATGACTCAACTAACAAAAACAACAAAACGGTGAAGACAGACCTAGACGACGAACTTACATGAAACAAGAAGAACGCACGAATAGGAAACAGACTACATAAACCGAACAAACCGTATACAGTTCCGTATGGTGCAAACATAACACAAACAAGGAAGACAATCACCCACAAACAAACAGTGAGAACACCCTACCTAAATATGACTCTTAATTAGAGGAGAACGCAAAACACCTGCCTCTAATTAAGAGCCATACCAGGCAACCAAAACCAACATAGAAACAGATAACATAGACTGCCCACCCAAAACACATGCCCTGACCTAAAACACATACAAAAACAACATAAAACAGGTCAGGACCGTTACAATAAATGTCTAATGAACTTTAATTTCAACTGTCATACCTCGTCATTGTTTTAAACTCCCAATGTTTGTAAACAACCTTAAATGTCAACAAACACCGTATAGCCTCAAAGCACGGTTACAACTATACTGTTTTATATCACGCATCCAAACCTCTCAGAATTTGAGAATATACCTCGGGCCAATCGCTCAGCGTTTTACCAGAACAGGCCAATCGCTCAGCGTTTTACCAAAACAGAGGCAGGAGGTCCACTTTGTTACTATTTCAATACTATTTCAAAACAACTATTTTGAATAATAAATTATAAAAAAAAAAAACATATTAATATTGATTCCATTTTTAAGAACAAAAAACATCTAAGATTGGTGGTTATTTATTAAAATGAAACGAAACAATCAACTGTACAGTCACCATGACGATAGTATATTTACATTGTTGATTTAATAATTTATGGCATTTCCTCGTTATTAACAGACATCTATTACCGCTCCTGTACATCCAAATGACATTCTGAAAGGTTGTAACTCAGGTAAACAACTTCCATAACAGCCGTCCTCCGTTCTGCCTAGCAACAGCACTGACCCTAAATGGATTTGTTTTTCCAACAACATTTCATGTCCAGCAGATAATCCAGCCTTTCTGCAACACCAATTAAATTCTGCCTCGGCAGAAAGCAATCAACGCTTTTCTAAAAGCTCACAGGGCTCATCTCCTCACCGCTAATGATGACGGGGGCATGGGAGGGGTAGGAGAGGGGTGCTGGGGGGGGGGGCTGGAAGGGGGCTGAAAGCTCTCCCATCAACCCACCATATATCATGTCACATTGCACCCACCCAGCATTTACAAACAACCGTGTTATAGTGTAAAAAATATTACATATAAAGACCAGCTTGTCAACACATTACAATATCATAGATATTACATATAAAGACCAGCTTGTCAACACATTACAATATCATAGATATTACATATATAGACCAGCATGTCAACACATTATACTATCATAGATATTACATATAATGACCAGCTTGTCAACACATTACAATATCATAGATATTACATATAAAGACCAGCTTGTCAACACATTACAATATCATAGATATTACATATATAGACCAGCATGTCAACACATTATACTATCATAGATATTACATATAAAGACCAGCTTGTCAACACATTACAATATCATAGATATTACATACATAGACCAGCATGTCAACACATTATAATATCAAAGATATTACATATATAGACCAGCATGTCAGTAAATTATACTATCATAGATATTACAGATATAGACCAGCACGTCAACACATTATACTATCATAGATATTACATATAAAGACCAGCATGTCAACACATTATAATATCATAGATAAGACATATATAGACCAGCATGTCAACACATTATACTATCATAGATATTACATATATAGACCAGCATGTCAACACATTATACTATCATAGATATTACATATATAGACCAGCATGTCAACACATTATACTATCATAGATATTACATATATAGACCAGTATGTCAACACATTAGAGCAACACTCTCCACAACCAGGTACTTGGTTACACCTGGAGAACACTGGGAAACAGAGAGCAACACTCTCTACCCAACCAGGTACTTGGTTACACCTGGAGAACACTGGGAAACAGAGAGCAACTCTCTACCCAACCAGGTACTTGGTTACACCTGGAGAACACTGGGAAACAGAGAGCAACTCTCTACACAACCAGGTACTTGGTTACACCTGGAGGATACTGGGAAACAGAGCGAAATACCAGAACCAAAGTCAGAAGCATTTCATTTGTAACAAAGAGGGAACACTGCTAGCGGCTGCTAAAGCCAGTCACTGAACACTGTCTACACTGTCCACACTGAGACACTGGATTAGACATGGAGTGTGCCCTAAATTGCACCCTATTCCCTTTATAGTGCACTACTTTTGACCAGGGTCTATAGTGGGGTAGGGCACCACTTAGGAAGCAGTGGAGGAAGAAGAACCCAAACTAGACTAGAGATTTCTTTATAATAAAAAAAAGTCTTCCACATCAGGATCAATACTGTCCGTCCGTTTATAAGCGAAGGGGGGGTCCAGGGTTTCTGTCGGCGACGGCTCCTTGCACAATCTGACAGCAGCTAATCTCCTGGCTTTGTTTTTCACCGGGATCCACTGCTTGTTTCAGCCCCGGCGCCTATTGAATCTATCAACCTTTAAAAGTTAACAAGTTGTCTGGGGGGGGAAAAAAAATGACATTTGTTCAAACAGTCCAATAGAAAATGTCAGTGTCTAATAAAAACAGTGATTGTTGATACACATGTCAATAGCAGCACCAGGGCCTTGTACAAACGTAAACTCTACAACGTGTCAGTCTGAGGACTGCAGATACCCGAAGGAAGCAATATCACAATATCACATTTCTTTATATCGCACATAATTAAAATTAATTTAGAAAATGTTCTTTATAATATTATAAGCAAAATGTCAAAAATGAGGATACCGTTCTACTCTATTAAATTGGTAATTTATTGAAATAGGATTGAACTTCTATAATCTTTATATCTTCTAGTGTTTCGGTCCTAAAAATCTGTTCTTCTGATACTAGCGTCGTGTCTTCTGTTGAAAACCATAACTGCATTGACATGAGACCCCCCCCCGTCCCCCCCGCCCCCCCCCCCCCCCCCGTCCCCTCCACCCCCCCCCCCCACCCCACCCCCGTATCATATGTACATCTCTGCATAGTGAGAGTATAATCATTCACAAGCATTTCAATTTCCTTTTTTACAAAGCACGATATGAATCTACATTCCCCCTTTTGTGCTTCTCCGAGTAACACACAATGGGAGTGTCAGTGTCATTTCTTACGTCCGTCTACCAGACAACAATTACCAGCTTCACTCACATTAATCTACACGGCGTATTATGTCACTGCAATTTATATTACAGATATTTTTTACCCTGCAGGGACGTGGACATACACACACACACAGGAGCCTTGTGTTACAGAGAACTCAATGTGTGTTTCACACTGAAATCCCTGTTCCCTATGTAGTACACTACTTTTGACCAGGGCCCTAGAGGAAAATAGGCTCCCGTTTTGACCAGGGGTCTAGAGGAAAAGAGGCTCCTGTTTTGACCAGGGGTCTAGGGGAAAAGAGGATCCTGTTTTGATCAGGGGTCTAGGGGAAAAGAGGATCCTGTTTTGACCAGGGGTCTAGGGGAAAAGAGACTCCTGTTTTGACTAGGGGTCTAGGGGAAAAGAGGCTCCTGTTTTGACTAGGGGTCTAGAGGAAAAGAGGCTCCTGTTTTCACCAGGGCCCTAGAGGAAAAGAGACTCCTGTTTTGACCAGGGGTCTAGGGGAAAAGAGGATCCTGTTTTGACCAGGGGTCTAGGGGAAAAGAGGCTCCCGTTTTGACTAGGGGTCTAGGGGAAAAGAGGCTCCTGTTTTGACCAGGGGTCTAGGGGAAAAGAGGCTCCTGTTTTGACCAGGGGTCTAGGGGAAAAGAGGCTCCTGTTTTGACCAGGGGTCTAGGGGAAAAGAGGCTCCTGTTTTGAGCAGGGGTCTAGGGGAAAAGAGACTCCTGTTTTGACCAGGGGTCTAGGGGAAAAGAGGCTCCTGTTTTGACCAGGGGTCTAGGGGAAAAGAGGCTCCTGTTTTGACCAGGGGTCTAGAGGAAAAGAGGCTCCTGTTTTGACTAGGGGAAAAGAGGCTCCTGTTTTGACCAGGGGTCTAGGGGAAAAGAGGCTCCCGTTTTGACCAGGGGTCTAGAGGAAAAGAGGCTCCTGTTTTGACCAGGGGTCTAGGGGAAAAGAGGCACCTGTTTTGACCAGGGGACTAGGGGAAAAGAGGCTCCTGTTTTGACCAGGGGTCTAGTGGAAAAGAGGCTCATGTTTTGACCAGAGGTCTAGAGGAAAAGAGGCTCCTGTTTTGACCAGGGGTCTAGGGGAAAAGAGACTCCTGTTTTGACTGGGGGTCTAGGGGAAAAGAGGCTCCTGTTTTGACCAGGGGTCGAGAGGAAAAGAGACTCCTGTTTTGACCAGGGGTCTAGGGGAAAAGAGGCTCCTTTTTTGACCAGGGGTCTAGAGGAAAAGAGACTCCTGTTTTGACCAGGGGTCTAGAGGAAAAGAGGCTCCTGTTTTGACCAGGGGTCTAGGGGAAAAGAGACTCCTGTTTTGACCAGGTGTCTAGGGGAAAAGAGGCTCCTGTTTTGACCAGGGGTCTAGGGGAATAGAGGCTCCTGTTTTGACCAGGGGTCTAGTGGAAAAGAGGCTCCTGTTTTGACTAGGGGTCTAGGGTAAAAGAGGCTCCCGTTTTGACCAGGGGAAAAGAGGCTCCTGTTTTGACCAGAGGTCTAGGGGAAAAGAGGCTCCTGTTTTGACCAGGGGTCTAGGGGAAAACAGGCTCCTGTTTTGACCAGGGGTCTAGGGGAAAAGAGGCTCCTGTTTTGACCAGGGGTCTAGGGTAAAAGAGGCTCCCGTTTTGACCAGGGGAAAAGAGGAAAAGAGACTCCTGTTTTGACCAGGGGTCTAGGGGAAAAGAGGCTCCTGTTTTGACCAGGGGTCTAGAGGAAAAGAGACTCCTGTTTTGACCAGGAGTCTAGAGGATAAGAGACTCCTGTTTTGACTAGGGGTCTAGGGGAAAAGAGACTCCTGTTTTGACCAGGGGTCTAGGGTAAAAGAGGCTCCTGTTTTGACCAGGGGTCTAGGGGAAAAGAGGCTCCTGTTTTGACCAGGGTTCTAGGGGAAAAGAGGCTCCTGTTTTGACCAGAGGTCTTGGCGAAAAGAGGCTCCTGTTTTGACCAGGGGTCTCGGGGAATAGAGGATCCTGTTTTGACCAGGGGTCTAGAGGTTAAGAGGCTCCTGTTTTGACCAGGGGTCTAGGGGAAAAGAGGCTCCTGTTTTGACCAGGGGTCTAGGGGAAAAGAGACTCCTGTTTTGACCAGGGGTCTAGAGGAAAAGAGGCTCCTTTTTTGACCAGGGGTCTAGGGGAAAAGAGGCTCCTGTTTTGACCAGGGGACTAGGGGAAAAGAGACTCCTGTTTTGACCAGGGGTCTAGGGGAAAAGAGGCTCCTGTTTTGACCAGGGGTCTAGGGGAAAAGAGGCTCCTGTTTTGACCAGGGGTCTAGTGGAAAAGAGGCTCCTGTTTTGACTAGTGGTCTAGGGTAAAAGAGGCTCCCGTTTTGACCAGGGGAAAAGAGGCTCCTGTTTTGACCAGAGGTCTAGGGGAAAAGAGGCTCCTGTTTTGACCAGGGGTCTAGGGGAAAACAGGCTCCTGTTTTGACCAGGGGTCTAGGGGAAAAGAGGCTCCTGTTTTGACCAGGGGTCTAGGGTAAAAGAGGCTCCCGTTTTGACCAGGGGAAAAGAGGCTCCTGTTTTGACCAGAGGTCTAGGGGAAAAGAGGCTCCTGTTTTGACCAGGGGTCTAGGGGAAAAGAGGCTCCTGTTTTGACCAGGGGTCGAGAGGAAAAGAGACTCCTGTTTTGACCAGGGGTCTAGGGGAAAAGAGGCTCCTGTTTTGACCAGGGGTCTAGAGGAAAAGAGGCTCCTGTTTTGACCAGGGGTCTAGGGGAAAAGAGGCTCCTGTTTTGACCAGGGGTCTAGGGGAAAAGAGGCTCCTGTTTTGACCAGGGGTCTAGGGTGAAAAGAGACTCCTGTTTTGACCAGGGGTCTAGGGGAAAAGAGGCTCCTGTTTTGACCAGGGGTCTAGGGGAAAAGAGGCTCCTGTTTTGACTAGGGGTCTAGGGTAAAAGAGGCTCCCATTTTGACCAGGGGAAAAGAGGCTCCTGTTTTGAACAGAGGTCTAGGGGAAAAGAGGCTCCTGTTTTGACCAGGGGTCTAGGGGAAAAGAGGCTCCTGTTTTGACCAGGGGTCTAGGGGAAAAGAGGCTCCTGTTTTGACCAGGGGTCTAGGGTAAAAGAGGCTCCCATTTTGACCAGGGGAAAAGAGGCTCCTGATTTGACCAGAGGTCTAGGGGAAAAGAGGCTCCTGTTTTGACCAGGGGTCTAGGGGAAAAGAGGCTCCTGTTTTGACCAGGGGTCTAGAGGAAAAGAGGCTCCTGTTTTGACTAGGGGAAAAGAGGCTCCTGTTTTGACCAGGGGTCTAGGGGAAAAGAGGCTCCCGTTTTGACCAGGGTTCTAGGGGAAAAGAGGCTCCTGTTTTGACCAGGGGTCTAGAGGAAAAGAGGCTCCTGTTTTGACCAGAGGTCTAGGAGAAAAGAGGCTCCTGTTTTGACCAGGGGTCTAGGGGAAAAGAGGCTCCTGTTTTGACCAGGGGTCGAGAGGAAAAGAGACTCCTGTTTTGACCAGGGGTCTAGGGGAAAAGAGGCACCTGTTTTGACCAGGGGTCTAGAGGAAAAGAGGCTCCTGTTTTGACCAGGGGACTAGGGGAAAAGAGGCTCCTGTTTTGACCAGGGGTCTAGGGGAAAAGAGACTCCTGTTTTGACCAGGGGTCTAGGGGAAAAGAGGCTCCTGTTTTGACCAGGGGTCTAGGGGAAAAGAGGCTCCTGTTTTAACTAGGGGTCTAGGGTAAAAGAGGCTCCCGTTTTGACCAGGGGAAAAGAGGCTCCTGTTTTGAACAGAGGTCTAAGGGAAAAGAGGCTCCTGTTTTGACCAGGGGTCTAGGGGAAAAGAGGCTCCTGTTTGACCAGGGGTCTAGGGGAAAAGAGACTCCTGTTTTGACCAGGGGTCTAGGGGAAAAGAGGCTCCTGTTTTGACCAGGGGTCTAGGGGAAAAGAGGCTCCTGTTTTGACCAGGGGTCTAGTGGAAAAGAGGCTCCTGTTTTGACTAGTGGTCTAGGGTAAAAGAGGCTCCCGTTTTGACCAGGGGAAAAGAGGCTCCTGTTTTGACCAGAGGTCTAGGGGAAAAGAGGCTCCTGTTTTGACCAGGGGTCTAGGGGAAAAGAGGCTCCTGTTTTGACCAGGGGTCGAGAGGAAAAGAGACTCCTGTTTTGACCAGGGGTCTAGGGGAAAAGAGGCTCCTGTTTTGACCAGGGGTCTAGAGGAAAAGAGGCTCCTGTTTTGACCAGGGGTCTAGGGGAAAAGAGGCTCCTGTTTTGACCAGGGGTCTAGGGGAAAAGAGGCTCCTGTTTTGACCAGGGGTCTAGGGTGAAAAGAGACTCCTGTTTTGACCAGGGGTCTAGGGGAAAAGAGGCTCCTGTTTTGACCAGGGGTCTAGGGGAAAAGAGGCTCCTGTTTTGACTAGGGGTCTAGGGTAAAAGAGGCTCCCGTTCTGACCAGGGGAAAAGAGGCTCCTGTTTTGAACAGAGGTCTAGGGGAAAAGAGGCTCCTGTTTTGACCAGGGGTCTAGGGGAAAAGAGGCTCCTGTTTTGACCAGGGGTCTAGGGGAAAAGAGGCTCCTGTTTTGACCAGGGGTCTAGGGTAAAAGAGGCTCCCATTTTGACCAGGGGAAAAGAGGCTCCTGATTTGACGAGAGGTCTAGGGGAAAAGAGGCTCCTGTTTTGACCAGGGGTCTAGGGGAAAAGAGGCTCCTGTTTTGACCAGGGGTCTAGAGGAAAAGAGGCTCCTGTTTTGACTAGGGGAAAAGAGGCTCCTGTTTTGACCAGGGGTCTAGGGGAAAAGAGGCTCCCGTTTTGACCAGGGTTCTAGGGGAAAAGAGGCTCCTGTTTTGACCAGGGGTCTAGAGGAAAAGAGGCTCCTGTTTTGACCAGAGGTCTAGGAGAAAAGAGGCTCCTGTTTTGACCAGGGGTCTAGGGGAAAAGAGGCTCCTGTTTTGACCAGGGGTCGAGAGGAAAAGAGACTCCTGTTTTGACCAGGGGTCTAGGGGAAAAGAGGCACCTGTTTTGACCAGGGGTCTAGAGGAAAAGAGGCTCCTGTTTTGACCAGGGGACTAGGGGAAAAGAGGCTCCTGTTTTGACCAGGGGTCTAGGGGAAAATAGACTCCTGTTTTGACCAGGGGTCTAGGGGAAAAGAGGCTCCTGTTTTGACCAGGGGTCTAGGGGAAAAGAGGCTCCTGTTTTAACTAGGGGTCTAGGGTAAAAGAGGCTCCCGTTTTGACCAGGGGAAAAGAGGCTCCTGTTTTGAACAGAGGTCTAAGGGAAAAGAGGCTCCTGTTTTGACCAGGGGTCTAGGGGAAAAGAGGCTCCTGTTTGACCAGGGGTCTAGGGGAAAAGAGACTCCTGTTTTGACCAGGGGTCTAGGGGAAAAGAGGCTCCTGTTTTGACCAGGGGTCTAGGGGAAAAGAGGCTCCTGTTTTGACCAGGGGTCTAGTGGAAAAGAGGCTCCTGTTTTGACTAGTGGTCTAGGGTAAAAGAGGCTCCCGTTTTGACCAGGGGAAAAGAGGCTCCTGTTTTGACCAGAGGTCTAGGGGAAAAGAGGCTCCTGTTTTGACCAGGGGTCTAGGGGAAAACAGGCTCCTGTTTTGACCAGGGGTCTAGGGGAAAAGAGGCTCCTGTTTTGACCAGGGGTCTAGGGTAAAAGAGGCTCCCGTTTTGACCAGGGGAAAAGAGGCTCCTGTTTTGACCAGAGGTCTAGGGGAAAAGAGGCTCCTGTTTTGACCAGGGGTCTAGGGGAAAAGAGGCTCCTGTTTTGACCAGGGGTCGAGAGGAAAAGAGACTCCTGTTTTGACCAGGGGTCTAGGGGAAAAGAGGCTCCTGTTTTGACCAGGGGTCTAGAGGAAAAGAGGCTCCTGTTTTGACCAGGGGTCTAGGGGAAAAGAGGCTCCTGTTTTGACCAGGGGTCTAGGGGAAAAGAGGCTCCTGTTTTGACCAGGGGTCTAGGGTGAAAAGAGACTCCTGTTTTGACCAGGGGTCTAGGGGAAAAGAGGCTCCTGTTTTGACCAGGGGTCTAGGGGAAAAGAGGCTCCTGTTTTGACTAGGGGTCTAGGGTAAAAGAGGCTCCCGTTTTGACCAGGGGAAAAGAGGCTCCTGTTTTGAACAGAGGTCTAGGGGAAAAGAGGCTCCTGTTTTGACCAGGGGTCTAGGGGAAAAGAGGCTCCTGTTTTGACCAGGGGTCTAGGGGAAAAGAGGCTCCTGTTTTGACCAGGGGTCTAGGGTAAAAGAGGCTCCCATTTTGACCAGGGGAAAAGAGGCTCCTGATTTGACCAGAGGTCTAGGGGAAAAGAGGCTCCTGTTTTGACCAGGGGTCTAGGGGAAAAGAGGCTCCTGTTTTGAC
Organism: Salvelinus fontinalis; assembly: GCF_029448725.1. Lineage (NCBI taxonomy): Eukaryota > Metazoa > Chordata > Actinopteri > Salmoniformes > Salmonidae > Salvelinus > Salvelinus fontinalis. Next base: position 268,675 of record NW_026600352.1, on the reverse strand, counting down.
CAGGGGTCTAGAGGAAAAGAGGCTCCTGTTTTGACTAGGGGAAAAGAGGCTCCTGTTTTGACCAGGGGTCGAGAGGAAAAGAGACTCCTGTTTTGACCAGGGGTCTAGGGGAAAAGAGGCACCTGTTTTGACCAGGGGTCTAGAGGAAAAGAGGCTCCTGTTTTGACCAGGGGACTAGGGGAAAAGAGGCTCCTGTTTTGACCAGGGGTCTAGGGGAAAAGAGGCTCCTGTTTTGACCAGGGGTCTAGGGGAAAAGAGACTCCTGTTTTGACCAGGGGTCTAGGGGAAAAGAGGCTCCTGTTTTGACAAGGGGTCTAGGGGAAAAGAGGCTCCTGTTTTAACTAGGGGTCTAGGGTAAAAGAGGCTCCCGTTTTGACCAGGGGAAAAGAGGCTCCTGTTTTGAACAGAGGTCTAAGGGAAAAGAGGCTCCTGTTTTGACCAGGGGTCTAGGGGAAAAGAGGCTCCTGTTTGACCAGGGGTCTAGGGGAAAAGAGGCTCCTGTTTTGACCAGGGGTCTAGGGTAAAAGAGGCTCCCGTTTTGACCAGGGGAAAAGAGGCTCCTGATTTGACCAGAGGTCTAGGGGAAAAGAGGCTCCTGTTTTGACCAGGGGTCTAGGGGAAAAGAGGCTCCTGTTTTGACCAGGGGTCTAGAGGAAAAGAGGCTCCTGTTTTGACCAGGGGAAAAGAGGCTCCTGTTTTGAACAGGGGTCTAGGGGAAAAGAGGCTCCCGTTTTGACCAGGGTTCTAGGGGAAAAGAGGCTCCTGTTTCGACCAGGGGTCTAGAGGAAAAGAGGCTCCTGTTTTGACCAGGGGTCTAGGGGAAAAGAGGCTCCTGTTTTGACCAGGGGTCTAGGGGAAAAGAGGCTCCTGTTTTGACTAGGGGTCTAGGGGAAAAGAGACTCCTGTTTTGACCAGGGGTCTAGGGGAAAAGAGGCTCCTGTTTTGACCAGGGGTCTAGGGGAAAAGAGGCTCCTGTTTTGACCAGGGGTCTAGGGGAAAAGAGGCTCCTGTTTTGACCAGATGTCTTGGGGAAAAGAGGCTCCTGTTTTGACCAGGGGTCTCGGGGAAAAGAGGATCCTGTTTTGACCAGGGGTCTAGAGGAAAAGAGGCTCCTGTTTTGACCAGGGGTCTAGGGGAAAAGAGGCTCCTGTTTTGACCAGGGGTCTAGGGGAAAAGAGGCTCCTGTTTTGACCAGGGGTCTAGGGGAAAAGAGACTCCTGTTTTCACCAGGGGTCTAGGGGAAAAGAGGCTCCTGTTTTGACCAGGGGTCTAGGGGAAAAGAGGCTCCTGTTTTGACCAGGGGTCTAGGGGAAAAGAGGCTCCTGTTTTGACTAGGGGTCTAGGGTAAAAGAGGCTCCCGTTTTGACCAGGGGAAAAGAGGCTCCTGTTTTGACCAGGGGTCTAGGGGAAAAGAGGCTCCCGTTTTGACAAGGGGTCTAGGGGAAAAGAGGCTACTGTTTTGACCAGGGGTATAGGGGAAAATAGACTCCTGTTTTGACCAGGGGTCTAGGGGAAAATAGACTCCTGTTTTGACCAGGGGTCTAGGGGAAAAGGGGCTCCTGTTTTGACCAGGGGAAAAGAGGCTCCCATTTTGACCAGGGGTCTAGGGGAAAATAGACTCCTGTTTTGACCAGGGGTCTAGAGGAAAAGAGGCTCCTGTTTTGACTAGTGGTCTAGGGTAAAAGAGGCTCCCGTTTTGACCAGGGGAAAAGAGGCTCCTGTTTTGACCAGAGGTCTAGGGGAAAAGAGGCTCCTGTTTTGACCAGGGGTCTAGGGGAAAACAGGCTCCTGTTTTGACCAGGGGTCTAGGGGAAAAGAGGCTCCTGTTTTGACCAGGGGTCTAGGGTAAAAGAGGCTCCCGTTTTGACCAGGGGAAAAGAGGCTCCTGTTTTGACCAGAGGTCTAGGGGAAAAGAGGCTCCTGTTTTGACCAGGGGTCTATGGGAAAAGAGGCTCCTGTTTTGACCAGGGGTCGAGAGGAAAAGAGACTCCTGTTTTGACCAGGGGTCTAGGGGAAAAGAGGCTCCTGTTTTGACCAGGGGTCTAGAGGAAAAGAGGCTCCTGTTTTGACCAGGGGTCTAGGGGAAAAGAGGCTCCTGTTTTGACCAGGGGTCTAGGGGAAAAGAGGCTCCTGTTTTGACCAGGGGTCTAGGGTGAAAAGAGACTCCTGTTTTGACCAGGGGTCTAGGGGAAAAGAGGCTCCTGTTTTGACCAGGGGTCTAGGGGAAAAGAGGCTCCTGTTTTGACTAGGGGTCTAGGGTAAAAGAGGCTCCCGTTTTGACCAGGGGAAAAGAGGCTCCTGTTTTGAAAAGAGGTCTAGGGGAAAAGAGGCTCCTGTTTTGACCAGGGGTCTAGGGGAAAAGAGGCTCCTGTTTTGACCAGGGGTCTAGGGGAAAAGAGGCTCCTGTTTTGACCAGGGGTCTAGGGTAAAAGAGGCTCCCATTTTGACCAGGGGAAAAGAGGCTCCTGATTTGACCAGAGGTCTAGGGGAAAAGAGGCTCCTGTTTTGACCAGGGGTCTAGGGGAAAAGAGGCTCCTGTTTTGACCAGGGGTCTAGAGGAAAAGAGGCTCCTGTTTTGACTAGGGGAAAAGAGGCTCCTGTTTTGACCAGGGGTCTAGGGGAAAAGAGGCTCCCGTTTTGACCAGGGTTCTAGGGGAAAAGAGGCTCCTGTTTTGACCAGGGGTCTAGAGGAAAAGAGGCTCCTGTTTTGACCAGAGGTCTAGGAGAAAAGAGGCTCCTGTTTTGACCAGGGGTCTAGGGGAAAAGAGGCTCCTGTTTTGACCAGGGGTCGAGAGGAAAAGAGACTCCTGTTTTGACCAGGGGTCTAGGGGAAAAGAGGCACCTGTTTTGACCAGGGGTCTAGAGGAAAAGAGGCTCCTGTTTTGACCAGGGGACTAGGGGAAAAGAGGCTCCTGTTTTGACCAGGGGTCTAGGGGAAAAGAGGCTCCTGTTTTGACCAGGGGTCTAGGGGAAAAGAGACTCCTGTTTTGACCAGGGGTCTAGGGGAAAAGAGGCTCCTGTTTTGACAAGGGGTCTAGGGGAAAAGAGGCTCCTGTTTTAACTAGGGGTCTAGGGTAAAAGAGGCTCCCGTTTTGACCAGGGGAAAAGAGGCTCCTGTTTTGAACAGAGGTCTAAGGGAAAAGAGGCTCCTGTTTTTACCAGGGGTCTAGGGGAAAAGAGGCTCCTGTTTGACCAGGGGTCTAGGGGAAAAGAGGCTCCTGTTTTGACCAGGGGTCTAGGGTAAAAGAGGCTCCCGTTTTGACCAGGGGAAAAGAGGCTCCTGATTTGACCAGAGGTCTAGGGGAAAAGAGGCTCCTGTTTTGACCAGGGGTCTAGGGGAAAAGAGGCTCCTGTTTTGACCAGGGGTCTAGAGGAAAAGAGGCTCCTGTTTTGACTAGGGGAAAAGAGGCTCCTGTTTTGAACAGGGGTCTAGGGGAAAAGAGGCTCCCGTTTTGACCAGGGTTCTAGGGGAAAAGAGGCTCCTGTTTCGACCAGGGGTCTAGAGGAAAAGAGGCTCCTGTTTTGACCAGGGGTCTAGGGGAAAAGAGGCTCCTGTTTTGACCAGGGGTCTAGGGGAAAAGAGGCTCCTGTTTTGACTAGGGGTCTAGGGGAAAAGAGACTCCTGTTTTGACCAGGGGTCTAGGGGAAAAGAGGCTCCTGTTTTGACCAGGGGTCTAGGGGAAAAGAGGCTCCTGTTTTGACCAGGGGTCTAGGGGAAAAGAGGCTCCTGTTTTGACCAGATGTCTTGGGGAAAAGAGGCTCCTGTTTTGACCAGGGGTCTCGGGGAAAAGAGGATCCTGTTTTGACCAGGGGTCTAGAGGAAAAGAGGCTCCTGTTTTGACCAGGGGTCTAGGGGAAAAGAGGCTCCTGTTTTGACCAGGGGTCTAGGGGAAAAGAGGCTCCTGTTTTGACCAGGGGTCTAGGGGAAAAGAGACTCCTGTTTTCACCAGGGGTCTAGGGGAAAAGAGGCTCCTGTTTTGACCAGGGGTCTAGGGGAAAAGAGGCTCCTGTTTTGACCAGGGGTCTAGGGGAAAAGAGGCTCCTGTTTTGACTAGGGGTCTAGGGTAAAAGAGGCTCCCGTTTTGACCAGGGGAAAAGAGGCTCCTGTTTTGACCAGGGGTCTAGGGGAAAAGAGGCTCCCGTTTTGACAAGGGGTCTAGGGGAAAAGAGGCTACTGTTTTGACCAGGGGTATAGGGGAAAATAGACTCCTGTTTTGACCAGGGGTCTAGGGGAAAATAGACTCCTGTTTTGACCAGGGGTCTAGGGGAAAAGGGGCACCTGTTTTGACCAGGGGAAAAGAGGCTCCCATTTTGACCAGGGGTCTAGGGGAAAATAGACTCCTGTTTTGACCAGGGGTCTAGAGGAAAAGAGGCTCCTGTTTTGACCAGGGGACTAGGGGGAAAGAGGCTCCTGTTTTGACCAGGGGTCTAGGGGAAAAGAGGCTCCTGTTTTGACCAGGGGTCTAGGGGAAAAGAGACTCCTGTTTTGACCAGGGGTCTAGGGGAAAAGAGGCTCCTGTTTTGACCATTGGTCTAGGGGAAAAGAGGCTCCTGTTTTGACTAGGGGTCTAGGGTAAAAGAGGCTCCCGTTTTGACCAGGGGAAAAGAGGCTCCTGTTTTGAACAGAGGTCTAAGGGAAAAGAGGCTCCTGTTTTGACCAGGGGTCTAGGGGAAAAGAGGCTCCTGTTTGACCAGGGGTCTAGGGGAAAAGAGGCTCCTGTTTTGACCAGGGGTCTAGGGTAAAAGAGGCTCCCTTTTTGACCAGGGGAAAAGAGGCTCCTGATTTGACCAGAGGTCTAGGGGAAAAGAGGCTCCTGTTTTGACCAGGGGTCTAGGGGAAAAGAGGCTCCTGTTTTGACCAGGGGTCTAGAGGAAAAGAGGCTCCTGTTTTGACTAGGGGAAAAGAGGCTCCTGTTTTGACCAGGGGTCTAGGGGAAAAGAGGCTCCCGTTTTGACCAGGGTTCTAGGGGAAAAGAGGCTCCTGGTTTGACCAGGGGTCTAGAGGAAAAGAGGCTCCTGTTTTGACCAGGGGTCTAGGGGAAAGAGGCTCCTGTTTTGACCAGGGGTCTAGGGGAAAAGAGGCTCCTGTTTTGACCAGGGGTCTAGGGGAAAAGAGACTCCTGTTTTGACCAGGGGTCTAGGGGAAAAGAGGCTCCTGTTTTGACCAGGGGTCTAGGGGAAAAGAGGCTCCTGTTTTGACCAGGGGTCTAGGGGAAAAGAGGCTCCTGTTTTGACCAGATGTCTTGGGGAAAAGAGGCTCCTGTTTTGACCAGGGGTCTCGGGGAAAAGAGGATCCTGTTTTGACCAGGGGTCTAGAGGAAAAGAGGCTCCTGTTTTGACCAGGGGTCTAGGGGAAAAGAGGCTCCTGTTTTGACCAGGGGTCTAGGGGAAAAGAGGCTCCTGTTTTGACCAGGGGTCTAGGGGAAAAGAGACTCCTGTTTTGACCAGGGGTCTAGGGGAAAAGAGGCTCCTGTTTTGACCAGGGGTCTAGGGGAAAAGAGGCTCCTGTTTTGACCAGGGGTCTAGGGGAAAAGAGGCTCCTGTTTTGACTAGGGGTCTAGGGTTAAAGAGGCTCCCGTTTTGACCAGGGGAAAAGAGGCTCCTGTTTTGACCAGGGGTCTAGGGGAAAAGAGGCTCCCGTTTTGACAAGGGGTCTAGGGGAAAAGAGGCTACTGTTTTGACCAGGGGTATAGGGGAAAATAGACTCCTGTTTTGACCAGGGGTCTAGGGGAAAATAGACTCCTGTTTTGACCAGGGGTCTAGGGGAAAAGGGGCTCCTGTTTTGACCAGGGGAAAAGAGGCTCCCATTTTGACCAGGGGTCTAGGGGAAAATAGACTCCTGTTTTGACCAGGGGTCTAGGGGAAGAGAGGCTCCTGTTTTGACCAGGGGTCTAGGGGAAAAGAGGCTCCCGTTTTGACCAGGGGTCTAGGGGAAAAGTGGCTCTCGTTTTGACCAGGGGTCTAGGGGAAAAGAGACTCCTGTTTTGACCAGGGGTCTAGGGGAAAAGAAGCTACTGTTTTGACCAGGGGTCTAGGGGTAAAGAGGCTCCTGTTTTGACCAGGGGTCTAGGGGAAAAGAGGCTCCTGTTTTGACCAGGGGTCTAGCGAAAAAGAGGCTACTGTTTTGACCAGGGGTCTAGGGGAAAAGAGACTCCTGTTTTGACCAGGGGTCTAGGGGAAAAGAGACTCCTGTTTTGACTAGGGGAAAAGAGGCTCCTGTTTTGACCAGGGTCTAGGGGAAAAGAGGCTCCTGTTTTGACCAGGGGTCTAGGGGAAAAGAGGCTCCTGTTTTGACCAGGGGTCTAGGGGAAAAGAGGCTCCTGTTTTGACCAGGGCCCTAGAGGAAAAGAGGCTCCTGTTTTGACCAGGGGTCTAGGGTAAAAGAGGCTCCCGTTTTGACCAGGGGAAAAGAGGAAAAGAGACTCCTGTTTTGACCAGGGGTCTAGGGGAAAAGAGGCTCCTGTTTTGACCAGGGGTCTAGAGGAAAAGAGACTCCTGTTTTGACCAGGGGTCTAGAGGAAAAGAGACTCCTGTTTTGACTAGGGGTCTAGGGGAAAAGAGACTCCTGTTTTGACCAGGGGTCTAGGGTAAAAGAGGCTCCTGTTTTGACCAGGGGTCTAGGGGAAAAGAGGCTCCTGTTTTGACCAGGGTTCTAGGGGAAAAGAGGCTCCTGTTTTGACCAGAGGTCTTGGCGAAAAGAGGCTCCTGTTTTGACCAGGGGTCTCGGGGAAAAGAGGATCCTGTTTTGACCAGGGGTCTAGAGGAAAAGAGGCTCCTGTTTTGACCAGGGGTCTAGGGGAAAAGAGGCTCCTGTTTTGACCAGGGGTCTAGGGGAAAAGAGACTCCTGTTTTGACCAGGGGTCTAGAGGAAAAGAGGCTCCTGTTTTGACCAGGGGTCTAGGGGAAAAGAGGCTCCTGTTTTGACCAGGGGTCTAGGGGAAAAGAGACTCCTGTTTTGACCAGGGGTCTAGGGGAAAAGAGGCTCCTGTTTTGACCAGGGGTCTAGGGGAAAAGAGGCTCCTGTTTTGACCAGGGGTCTAGTGGAAAAGAGGCTCCTGTTTTGACTAGTGGTCTAGGGTAAAAGAGGCTCCCGTTTTGACCAGGGGAAAAGAGGCTCCTGTTTTGACCAGAGGTCTAGGGGAAAAGAGGCTCCTGTTTTGACCAGGGGTCTAGGGGAAAACAGGCTCCTGTTTTGACCAGGGGTCTATGGGAAAAGAGGCTCCTGTTTTGACCAGGGGTCTAGGGTAAAAGAGGCTCCCGTTTTGACCAGGGGAAAAGAGGCTCCTGTTTTGACCAGAGGTCTAGGGGAAAAGAGGCTCCTGTTTTGACCAGGGGTCTAGGGGAAAAGAGGCTCCTGTTTTGACCAGGGGTCGAGAGGAAAAGAGACTCCTGTTTTGACCAGGGGTCTAGGGGAAAAGAGGCTCCTGTTTTGACCAGGGGTCTAGAGGAAAAGAGGCTCCTGTTTTGACCAGGGGTCTAGGGGAAAAGAGGCTCCTGTTTTGACCAGGGGTCTAGGGGAAAAGAGGCTCCTGTTTTGACCAGGGGTCTAGGGGAAAAGAGACTCCTGTTTTGACCAGTGGTCTAGGGGAAAAGAGGCTCCTGTTTTGACCAGGGGTCTAGGGGAAAAGAGGCTCCTGTTTTGACCAGGGGTCTAGAGGAAAAGAGGCTCCTGTTTTGACTAGGGGAAAAGAGGCTCCTGTTTTGACCAGGGGTCTAGGGGAAAAGAGGCTCCCGTTTTGACCAGGGTTCTAGGGGAAAAGAGGCTCCTGTTTTGACCAGGGGTCTAGAGGAAAAGAGGCTCCTGTTTTGACCAGAGGTCTAGGAGAAAAGAGGCTCCTGTTTTGACCAGGGGTCTAGGGGAAAAGAGGCTCCTGTTTTGACCAGGGGTCGAGAGGAAAAGAGACTCCTGTTTTGACCAGGGGTCTAGGGGAAAAGAGGCTCCTGTTTTGACCAGGGGTCTAGAGGAAAAGAGGCTCCTGTTTTGACCAGGGGTCTAGCGAAAAAGAGGCTACTGTTTTGACCAGGGGTCTAGGGGAAAAGAGACTCCTGTTTTGACCATGGGTCTAGGGGAAAAGAGACTCCTGTTTTGACTAGGGGAAAAGAGGCTCCTGTTTTGACCAGGGTCTAGGGGAAAAGAGGCTCCTGTTTTGACCAGGGGTCTAGGGGAAAAGAGGCTCCTGTTTTGACCAGGGGTCTAGGGGAAAAGAGGCTCCTGTTTTGACCAGGGCCCTAGAGGAAAAGAGGCTCCTGTTTTGACCAGGGGTCTAGGGTAAAAGAGGCTCCCGTTTTGACCAGGGGAAAAGAGGAAAAGAGACTCCTGTTTTGACCAGGGGTCTAGGGGAAAAGAGGCTCCTGTTTTGAACAGGGGTCTAGAGGAAAAGAGACTCCTGTTTTGACCAGGGGTCTAGAGGAAAAGAGACTCCTGTTTTGACTAGGGGTCTAGGGGAAAAGAGACTCCTGTTTTGACCAGGGGTCTAGGGTAAAAGAGGCTCCTGTTTTGACCAGGGGTCTAGGGGAAAAGAGGCTCCTGTTTTGACCAGGGGTCTTGGGGAAAAGAGGCTCCTGTTTTGACCAGAGGAATTGGCGAAAAGAGGCTCCTGTTTTGACCAGGGGTCTCGGGGAAAAGAGGATCCTGTTTTGACCAGGGGTCTAGAGGAAAAGAGGCTCCTGTTTTGACCAGGGGTCTAGGGGAAAAGAGGCTCCTGTTTTGACCAGGGGTCTAGGGGAAAAGAGACTCCTGTTTTGACCAGGGGTCTAGAGGAAAAGAGGCTCCTGTTTTGACCAGGGGTCTAGGGGAAAAGAGTCTCCTGTTTTGACCAGGGGTCTAGGGGAAAAGAGACTCCTGTTTTGACCAGGGGTCTAGGGGAAAAGAGGCTCCTGTTTTGACCAGGGGTCTAGGGGAAAAGAGGCTCCTGTTTTGACCAGGGGTCTAGTGGAAAAGAGGCTCCTGTTTTGACTAGTGGTCTAGGGTAAAAGAGGCTCCCGTTTTGACCAGGGGAAAAGAGGCTCCCGTTTTGACCAGGGGAAAAGAGGCTCCTGTTTTGAACAGAGGTCTAGGGGAAAAGAGGCTCCTGTTTTGACCAGGGGTCTAGGGGAAAAGAGGCTCCTGTTTTGACCAGGGGTCTAGGGGAAAAGAGGCTCCTGTTTTGACCAGGGGTCTAGGGTAAAAGAGGCTCCCGTTTTGACCAGGGGAAAAGAGGCTCCTGATTTGACCAGAGGTCTAGGGGAAAAGAGGCTCCTGTTTTGACCAGGGGTCTAGGGGAAAAGAGGCTCCTGTTTTGACCAGGGGTCTAGAGGAAAAGAGGCTCCTGTTTTGACTAGGGGAAAAGAGGCTCCTGTTTTGACCAGGGGTCTAGGGGAAAAGAGGCTCCCGTTTTGACCAGGGTTCTAGGGGAAAAGAGGCTCCTGTTTTGACCAGGGGTCTAGAGGAAAAGAGGCTCCTGTTTTGACCAGAGGTCTAGGAGAAAAGAGGCTCCTGTTTTGACCAGGGGTCTAGGGGAAAAGAGGCTCCTGTTTTGACCAGGGGTCGAGAGGAAAAGAGACTCCTGTTTTGACCAGGGGTCTAGGGGAAAAGAGGCTCCTGTTTTGACCAGGGGTCTAGAGGAAAAGAGGCTCCTGTTTTGACCAGGGGACTAGGGGAAAAGAGGCTCCTGTTTTGACTAGGGGTCTAGGGTAAAAGAGGCTCCCGTTTTGACCAGGGGAAAAGAGGATCCTGTTTTGAACAGAGGTCTAAGGGAAAAGAGGCTCCTGTTTTGACCAGGGGTCTAGGGGAAAAGAGGCTCCTGTTTTGACCAGGGGTCTAGGGGTAAAGAGGCTCCTGTTTTGACCAGGGGTCTAGGGGAAAAGAGGCTCCTGTTTTGACCAGGGGTCTAGCGAAAAAGAGGCTACTGTTTTGAACAGGGGTCTAGGGGAAAAGAGACTCCTGTTTTGACCAGGGGTCTAGGGGAAAAGAGACTCCTGTTTTGACTAGGGGAAAAGAGGCTCCTGTTTTGACCAGGGTCTAGGGGAAAAGAGGCTCCTGTTTTGACCAGGGGTCTAGGGGAAAAGAGGCTCCTGTTTTGACCTGGGGTCTAGGGGAAAAGAGGCTCCTGTTTTGACCAGGGCCCTAGAGGAAAAGAGGCTCCTGTTTTGACCAGGGGTCTAGGGTAAAAGAGGCTCCCGTTTTGACCAGGGGAAAAGAGGAAAAGAGACTCCTGTTTTGACCAGGGGTCTAGGGGAAAAGAGGCTCCTGTTTTGACCAGGGGTCTACAGGAAAAGAGACTCCTGTTTTGACCAGGGGTCTAGAGGAAAAGAGACTCCTGTTTTGACTAGGGGTCTAGGGGAAAAGAGACTCCTGTTTTGACCAGGGGTCTAGGGTAAAAGAGGCTCCTGTTTTGACCAGGGGTCTAGGGGAAAAGAGGCTCCTGTTTTGACCAGGGGTCTTGGGGAAAAGAGGCTCCTGTTTTGACCAGAGGTCTTGGCGAAAAGAGGCTCCTGTTTTGACCAGGGGTCTCGGGGAAAAGAGGATCCTGTTTTGACCAGGGGTCTAGAGGAAAAGAGGCTCCTGTTTTGACCAGGGGTCTAGGGGAAAAGAGGCTCCTGTTTTGACCAGGGGTCTAGGGGAAAAGAGACTCCTGTTTTGACCAGGGGTCTAGAGGAAAAGAGGCTCCTGTTTTGACCAGGGGTCTAGGGGAAAAGAGTCTCCTGTTTTGACCAGGGGTCTAGGGGAAAAGAGACTCCTGTTTTGACCAGGGGTCTAGGGGAAAAGAGGCTCCTGTTTTGACCAGGGGTCTAGGGGAAAAGAGGCTCCTGTTTTGACCAGGGGTCTAGTGGAAAAGAGGCTCCTGTTTTGACTAGTGGTCTAGGGTAAAAGAGGCTCCCGTTTTGACCAGGGGAAAAGAGGCTCCTGTTTTGACCAGAGGTCTAGGGGAAAAGAGGCTCCTGTTTTGACCAGGGGTCTAGGGGAAAACAGGCTCCTGTTTTGACCAGGGGTCTAGGGGAAAAGAGGCTCCTGTTTTGACCAGGGGTCTAGGGTAAAAGAGGCTCCCGTTTTGACCAGGGGAAAAGAGGCTCCTGTTTTGACCAGAGGTCTAGGGGAAAAGAGGCTCCTGTTTTGACCAGGGGTCTAGGGGAAAAGAGGCTCCTGTTTTGACCAGGGGTCGAGAGGAAAAGAGACTCCTGTTTTGACCAGGGGTCTAGGGGAAAAGAGGCTCCTGTTTTGACCAGGGGTCTAGAGGAAAAGAGGCTCCTGTTTTGACCAGGGGTCTAGGGGAAAAGAGGCTCCTGTTTTGACCAGGGGTCTAGGGGAAAAGAGGCTCCTGTTTTGACCAGGGGTCTAGGGGAAAAGAGACTCCTGTTTTGACCAGTGGTCTAGGGGAAAAGAGGCTCCTGTTTTGACCAGGGGTCTAGGGGAAAAGAGGCTCCTGTTTTGACTAGGGGTCTAGGGTAAAAGAGGCTCCCGTTTTGACCAGGGGAAAAGAGGCTCCTGTTTTGAACAGAGGTCTAGGGGAAAAGAGGCTCCTGTTTTGACCAGGGGTCTAGGGGAAAAGAGGCTCCTGTTTTGACCAGGGGTCTAGGGGAAAAGAGGCTCCTGTTTTGACCAGGGGTCTAGGGTAAAAGAGGCTCCCGTTTTGACCAGGGGAAAAGAGGCTCCTGATTTGACCAGAGGTCTAGGGGAAAAGAGGCTCCTGTTTTGACCAGGGGTCTAGGGGAAAAGAGGCTCCTGTTTTGACCAGGGGTCTAGAGGAAAAGAGGCTCCTGTTTTGACTAGGGGAAAAGAGGCTCCTGTTTTGACCAGGGTTCTAGGGGAAAAGAGGCTCCTGTTTTGACCAGGGGTCTAGAGGAAAAGAGGCTCCTGTTTTGACCAGAGGTCTAGGAGAAAAGAGGCTCCTGTTTTGACCAGGGGTCTAGGGGAAAAGAGGCTCCTGTTTTGACTAGGGGAAAAGAGGCTCCCGTTTTGACCAGGGTTCTAGGGGAAAAGAGGCTCCTGTTTTGACCAGGGGTCTAGAGGAAAAGAGGCTCCTGTTTTGACCAGAGGTCTAGGAGAAAAGAGGCTCCTGTTTTGACCAGGGGTCTAGGGGAAAAGAGGCTCCTGTTTTGACCAGGGGTCGAGAGGAAAAGAGACTCCTGTTTTGACCAGGGGTCTAGGGGAAAAGAGGCTCCTGTTTTGACCAGGGGTCTAGAGGAAAAGAGGCTCCTGTTTTGACCAGGGGACTAGGGGAAAAGAGGCTCCTGTTTTGACCAGGGGTCTAGGGGAAAAGAGGCTCCTGTTTTGACCAGGGGTCTAGGGGAAAAGAGACTCCTGTTTTGACCAGGGGTCTAGGGGAAAAGAGGCTCCTGTTTTGACCAGGGGTCTAGGGGAAAAGAGGCTCCTGTTTTGACCAGGGGTCGAGAGGAAAAGAGACTCCTGTTTTGACCAGGGGTCTAGGGGAAAAGAGGCTCCTGTTTTGACCAGGGGTCTAGAGGAAAAGAGGCTCCTGTTTTGACCAGGGGTCTAGGGGAAAAGAGGCTCCTGTTTTGACCAGGGGTCTAGGGGAAAAGAGGCTCCTGTTTTGACCAGGGGTCTAGGGGAAAAGAGACTCCTGTTTTGACCAGTGGTCTAGGGGAAAAGAGGCTCCTGTTTTGACCAGGGGTCTAGGGGAAAAGAGGCTCCTGTTTTGACTAGGGGTCTAGGGTAAAAGAGGCTCCCGTTTTGACCAGGGGAAAAGAGGCTCCTGTTTTGAACAGAGGTCTAGGGGAAAAGAGGCTCCTGTTTTGACCAGGGGTCTAGGGGAAAAGAGGCTCCTGTTTTGACCAGGGGTCTAGGGGAAAAGAGGCTCCTGTTTTGACCAGGGGTCTAGGGTAAAAGAGGCTCCCGTTTTGACCAGGGGAAAAGAGGCTCCTGATTTGACCAGAGGTCTAGGGGAAAAGAGGCTCCTGTTTTGACCAGGGGTCTAGGGGAAAAGAGGCTCCTGTTTTGACCAGGGGTCTAGAGGAAAAGAGGCTCCTGTTTTGACTAGGGGAAAAGAGGCTCCTGTTTTGACCAGGGTTCTAGGGGAAAAGAGGCTCCTGTTTTGACCAGGGGTCTAGAGGAAAAGAGGCTCCTGTTTTGACCAGAGGTCTAGGAGAAAAGAGGCTCCTGTTTTGACCAGGGGTCTAGGGGAAAAGAGGCTCCTGTTTTGACTAGGGGAAAAGAGGCTCCCGTTTTGACCAGGGTTCTAGGGGAAAAGAGGCTCCTGTTTTGACCAGGGGTCTAGAGGAAAAGAGGCTCCTGTTTTGACCAGAGGTCTAGGAGAAAAGAGGCTCCTGTTTTGACCAGGGGTCTAGGGGAAAAGAGGCTCCTGTTTTGACCAGGGGTCGAGAGGAAAAGAGACTCCTGTTTTGACCAGGGGTCTAGGGGAAAAGAGGCTCCTGTTTTGACCAGGGGTCTAGAGGAAAAGAGGCTCCTGTTTTGACCAGGGGACTAGGGGAAAAGAGGCTCCTGTTTTGACCAGGGGTCTAGGGGAAAAGAGGCTCCTGTTTTGACCAGGGGTCTAGGGGAAAAGAGACTCCTGTTTTGACCAGGGGTCTAGGGGAAAAGAGGCTCCTGTTTTGACCAGGGGTCTAGGGGAAAAGAGGCTCCTGTTTTGACTAGGGGTCTAGGGTAAAAGAGGCTCCCGTTTTGACCAGGGGAAAAGAGGCTCCTGTTTTGAACAGAGGTCTAAGGGAAAAGAGGCTCCTGTTTTGACCAGGGGTCTAGGGGAAAAGAGGCTCCTGTTTGATCAGGGGTCTAGGGGAAAAGAGGCTCCTGTTTTGACCAGGGGTCTAGGGTAAAAGAGGCTCCCGTTTTGACCAGGGGAAAAGAGGCTCCTGATTTGACCAGAGGTCTAGGGGAAAAGAGGCTCCTGTTTTGACCAGGGGTCTAGGGGAAAAGAGGCTCCTGTTTTGACCAGGGGTCTAGAGGAAAAGAGGCTCCTGTTTTGACTAGGGGAAAAGAGGCTCCTGTTTTGACCAGGGGTCTAGGGGAAAAGAGGCTCCCGTTTTGACCAGGGTTCTAGGGGAAAAGAGGCTCCTGTTTTGACCAGGGGTCTAGAGGAAAAGAGGCTCCTGTTTTGACCAGGGGTCTAGGGGAAAAGAGGCTCCTGTTTTGACCAGGGGTCTAGGGGAAAAGAGGCTCCTGTTTTGACCAGGGGTCTAGGGGAAAAGAGACTCCTGTTTTGACCAGGGGTCTAGGGGAAAAGAGGCTCCTGTTTTGACCAGGGGTCTAGGGGAAAAGAGGCTCCTGTTTTGACCAGGGGTCTAGGGGAAAAGAGGCTCCTGTTTTGACCAGATGTCTTGGGGAAAAGAGGCTCCTGTTTTGACCAGGGGTCTCGGGGAAAAGAGGATCCTGTTTTGACCAGGGGTCTAGAGGAAAAGAGGCTCCTGTTTTGACCAGGGATCTAGGGGAAAAGAGGCTCCTGTTTTGACCAGGGGTCTAGGGGAAAAGAGGCTCCTGTTTTGACCAGGGGTCTAGGGGAAAAGAGACTCCTGTTTTGACCAGGGGTCTAGGGGAAAAGAGACTCCTGTTTTGACCAGGGGTCTAGGGGAAAAGAGGCTCCTGTTTTGACCAGGGGTCTAGGGGAAAAGAGGCTCCTGTTTTGACCAGGGGTCTAGGGGAAAAGAGGCTCCTGTTTTGACCAGGGCTCTAGAGGAAAAGAGACTCCTGTTTTGACTAGGGGAAAAGAGACTCCTGTTTTGACCAGGGGTCTAGGGGAAAAGAGACTCCTGTTTTGACCAGGGGAAAAGAGACTCCTGTTTTGACCAGGGCTCTAGGGGAAAAGAGGCTCCCGTTTAGGACACAGTCAACAGAGAAGCACACCATGGAGGTATCGTACAATATTTCACAGAGGAGTTGGTGACACCAACACACTATTCAGTACAGTTTCAATTATAAAAGCATTAAATCCAACATAGTTAATTAATTAGCTTGACTCTCTCTGCTCAACCTAATGGCTAACACCGAGCTCCCATACACTCCTTCAGAGAATTTGTCCCTTTTGTATTTAAAGAAAGAAATCCCAGCGTTATCGACATGTATCTTATCACGGGCCGGGAACTGTGATTTCCCTTGGAATGTTCCGTCACAGTCTTTTAGAAATGGAACTGAAGAAAGGAAATCATCTTGGGGAATTCATCTTCTTTCAATTAATCGCTTTGATTCTTCCCCCCCCCCCCCCCCCCCCCCCCCACATCCACCAATCGTCCGATCTCGTACCCTCGGTGAGTCCTTGTGTTAGTTAGTAGGTCATGTAGTGGTGGGGTCACAGCAGCAGAGAGAGAGAGAGAGAGAGAGAGAGAGAGAGAGAGAGAGACAGAGAGACAGAGAGAACGAGTTGGACAGCTCTCGTTCCTTACTCCTGAGGAGATTAGTGACGCCCAATGGGATCTGTGGTGCAATGTGATCTGCAGCAGGGGGGTTCAGGTCTGCTGGCCACATTCCAGGTCTCCACGAGCAGGAGTGTGTGTAGTTTCTCTCTTTCTCTCTCTCTCTAGAATGCGTGGAGACACACACCTCACCTCACCTGGGATCCAATTCTCTCCTTGATTGTTTTGGGAGAAGTATCGATCAGAGAGAAATCAGAGCATTCTCTAATATCAGTCCAGAACTGTCCCTGTCTCCTGGCTGTTCATTCTCTTTAGAGACACAAGGTCTTCCTCTAATATCAGTCCAGAACTGTCCCTGTCTCCTGTCTGTTCATTCTCTTTAGAGACACCAGGTCTTCCTCTAATATCAGTCCAGAACTGTCCCTGTCTCCTGTCTGTTCATTCTCTTTAGAGACACAAGGTCTTCCTCTAATATCAGTCCAGAACTGTCCCTGTCTCCTGTCTGTTCATACTCTTAGAGACACCAGGTCTTCCTCTAATATCAGTCCAGAACTGTCCCTGTCTCCTGTCTGTTCATACTCTTTAGACAGAGGTCCCCTAACCAGATCACAACCCCTAGCCAGCCTGGCTCAACCAATACCAAATGGCACACTATTTTATTTTTAGTGCACTAATGTTTAATAATAGCTCTATTTGCCCGGGTCAAAAGTAGTGCACTACTTAGGGAATAGGGTACCATTTGGTACATGGAATTACTCTGGACATCAGTCATTAATAACTAATGTCTTTTTATTCATTGGATTCTGTCTGAAGCTGATTGACTGGCACTCGTCCAAATGTTTCAGCAAGTAAAAAAAAAAAAAAAAAAAAAATGTCTATATGAAAATAAGCTCCTTTAAAAATTATATTCTTATAATTAATATTATCATATTTTTCCAGCCATACTTCAACTTTTTACTTCGTTATTGTTGGTATATTCTCATGTTAATATTGAGGTAACTTACTCAGGGCCTTCAGAATGGAAACAGCCCCATTGAAGGGTTGTTCAACATCCCCCTCCCTCGATAAGCTATTTTAATTTCCCCATTTTGGGCTGTAGTGTTTGAGTATCGGAAAGAATACAATTATTTAATCTAAGTTGTCTTTTTTTTTAACGGAGAGATTATTAAGCCTTAAAGATTTCCACGAACTCCCCCCCCCCAAAAAAAATGAATAATAACTTTGTCACTTTCCCCTGCACATCCAGCGCGTGGACATTTGCATAAGTTTCTAAGGAGCTTACGTTCAGGGCACTAAAGACGTTTCTCTTCAATGCAATAATTATGTCCATGTTGTTCACTTTTTATGGAGATATGCAAATATGACCCGTATATCATGTGTATTGTACTGAAACTAAACCGTTCTAGTAGTTCATTCTATTATTATTATGCTCTTTATGTGACTTAGTATTTCTCCACAGATAACCTTTGATAATGGAAATAAGTTAACTTTTTATTTGTATTTATTATGGATCCCCATTAGTTCCTGCCAAGGCAGCAGCTACTCATCCTGGGGTTTAATATGGATCCCCTTTAGTTCCTGCCAAAGCAGCAGCTACTCTTCCTGGGGTTTATTATGGATCCCCGTTAAGTCCTGCCAAGGCAGCAGCTACTCTTCCTGGGGTTTATCATGGATCCCCATTAGTTCCTGTCAAGGCAGCAGCTACTCTTCCTGGGGTTTAATATTGATCCCCATTAGTTCCTGTCAAGGCAGCAGCTACTCTTCCTGGGGTTTATTATGGATCCCCATTAGTTCCTGCCAAGGCAGCAGTTACTCTTCCTGGGGTTTAATATGGATCCCCATTAGTTCCTGCCGAGGCAGCGGCTACTCTTCCTGGGGTTTATTATGGATCCCCATTAGTTCCTGACAATCAGCAGCTACTCTTCCTGGGGTTTATTATGGATCCCCATTAGTTCCTGCCGAGGCAGCGGCTACTCTTCCTGGGGTTTGTTATGGATCCCCATTAGTTCCTGCCAAGGCAGCAGCTACTCTTCCTGGGGTTTATTATGGATCTCCATTAGTTCCGTCCTAGGCAGCAGCTACTCTTCCTGGGTTTTATTATGGATCCCCATTAGTTCCTGTCAAGGCAGCAGCTACTCTTCCTGGGGTTCATTATGGATCCCCATTAGTTCCTGCCAAGGCAGCAGATACTCTTCCTGGGGTTTATTATGGATCCCCATTAGGTCCAAGGCAGCAGCTACTCTTCCTGGGGTTTATTATTTATCCCCATTACTTCCTGTCAAGGCAGCAGCTACTCTTCCTGGAGTTTATTATGGATCCCCATTAGTTCCTGCCAAGGCAGCAGCTACTCTTCATGGGGTTTATTATGGATCCTCATTAGTTCCTGCCAAGGCAGCAGCTACTCTTCCTGGAGTTTATTATGGATCCCCATTAGTTCCTGCCAAGGCAGCAGCTACTCTTCCTGTGGCTTATTATGGATCCCCATTAGTTCCTGTCAAGACAGCAGCTACTCTTCCTGGGGTTTATTATGGATCCCCATTAGTTCCTGTCAAGGCAGCAGCTACTCTTCCTGGGGTTTATTATGGATCCCCATTAGTTCCAAGGCAGCAGCTACTCTTCCTGGGGTTTATTATGGATCCCCATTAGATCCTGCCATGGCAGCAGCTACTCTTCCTGGGGTTTATTATGGATCCCCATTAGTTCCTGCCAAGGCAGCAGCTACTCTTCCTGGGGTTTAATATGGATCCCCATTAGTTCTGTCAAGGCAGCAGCTACTCTTCCTGGGGTTTATTCGGGATCCCCATTAGTTCCTTCCAAGGCAGCAGCTACTCTTCCTGGGGTTTATTATGGATCCCCATTAGTTCCTGTCAAGGCAGCAGCTACTCTTCCTGGGGTTCATTATGGATCCCCATTAGTTCCTTCCAAGGCAGCAGCTACTCTTCCTGGGGTTTATTATGGATCCCCATTAGTTCCTGTCAAGGCAGCAGCTACTCTTCCTGGGGTTTATTATGGATCCCCATTAGCTCCTGTCAAGACAGCAGCTACTCTTCCTGGGGTCCAGTAACATGTAGGTAGTTTAATACATTTTAAAAACATTACAATAAATTCACAGATTTCACAAACCACGGTGTGCCCTCAGTCCTCTACTCCACCACTACCACATATCTACAGTACTAAATCCATGTGTCTGTATAGTGCTTATGTTAGCGTGTGAGTGTCTGTGTGTGTGTGTGTGTGTGTGTGTGTGTGTGTGTGTGTGTGTGTGTGTGTGTGTGTGTGTGTGTGTGTGTGTGTGTGTGTGTGTGTGTGTGTGTGTGTGTGTGTGTGTGTGTGTGTGTGTGTGTGTGTGTGTGTGTGTGTGTCTGTAACTATGTTTGTGTTGCTTCACAGTCCCCGCTGTTCCATAAGGTGTTTTTTTAATCTGTTTTTTAAAACCTTATTTTACTGCTGCATCAGTTACCTGATGTGGAATAGAGTTCCATGTAGTCATGGCTCTATGTAGTACTGTGGAATAGAGTTCCATGTAGTCATGGCTCTATGTAGTACTGTGGAATAGAGTTCCATGTAGTCATGGCTCTATGTAGTACTGTGGAATAGAGTTCCATGTAGTCATGGCTCTATGTAGTACTGTGGAATAGAGTTCCATGTAGTCATGGCTCTATGTAGTATTGTGGAATAGAGTTCCATGTAGTCATGGCTCTATGTAGTACTGTGGAATAGAGTTCCATGTAGTCATGGCTCTATGTGGTATTGTGGAATAGAGTTCCATGTAGTCATGGCTCTATGTAGTACTGCGGAGTAGAGTTCCATGTAATCATGGCTCTATGTAGTACTGTGCACCTCCCATAGTCTGTTCTGGACTTGGGGGCTGTGAAGAAACCTCTTGTGGCATGTCTTGTGGGGTATGCATGGGTGTCTGAGCTGTGTGCCAGTAGTTTAGACAGACAGCTCGGTGCATTCCACATGTCAATAATTATCTTATTAGTTAGAGAAGTCTGCATCTCAAATGGCACACTAGTATCTATATAGTGCACTACTTTAGACCAGGGCTGGCACCCTATTCACTACATAGTGCGCTACTTTAGACCAGGCCCTGTAGTGCACTGTATAGGAAGTTGGGTTGCTATTTTTAGGACCCAGACAAGGTGGGTTTTATATGGAGTGTAGTGAAAGAGTTCCATTGTGTCTGGCAAGACACCAACTTATTTCATCATTGGACAATAAATGAGTTACGACGTGTTTCCACCAAGTCTGTGTTTGTCTCCAGCCTGGCTCCACTCTGCTCTGTAAATCACCTGGTGACATCACTAAGGGGTGTTTAACACCTCCCAGAATGCACCTGGCCGCTCTGCTTTTCTCATAGAGACTCATTCTGCTACGTTAGTCTATGAGAAGCTGAAACTTAATTATGGAAACACATTTGGCCAATCGGTTGAATTTCTAAATGATGATTTTTTTGGGGGGGGTACAGAGGGGTGTTTAATTTTTTATGCAAGCATTATATCTAGTGTTTAACTGCAAAGTACCATTTGATTGAATTTATCATGAAGAACTATATTTGAATCTGAGGCAGACGGAGGAGCTGGAGAAAATAGATGATCCTTAACTTAACAAATTACACCGTCGTGATTAGTCTCGGCCCCAAATTTGTCTTTGTAATGTAGAACATTCTGCCATATAAATGTTCTCTCCTCGCTATTTTCAGCACTGTCTTTAACCGTGAAAGTTTTAATATTTAATATATTTATAACGTGATAAAGTTGGAGGCATTGGTCAAGAGGAGTCACGACTAGCCAGTACTAGATGAATCAAACTTATTTTAGACCCATTTAGGCTGGAATAGGTCATACAGTCTGGAGTTCAGCGAGGCTTCTGATGTCTGATTTATAGTAGGCCTCAGTCAAACATGCAGAGGTAAAGAAAGGGTTAAATCAGGAGGGGGAGGGAAAGGGGTCAATCAGGAGGGGGAGGGAAAGGGGTCAATCAGGAGGGGAAAGGAAAGGGGTCAATCAGGAGGGGTAAGGAACGGGGTCAATCAGGAGGGGGAGGGAAAGGGGTCAATCAGGAGGGGTAAGGAACAGGGTCAATCAGGAGGGGGAGGGAAAGGGGTCAATCAGGAGGGGGAGGGAAAGGGGTCAATCAGGAGGGGGAGGGAAAGGGGTCAATCAGGAGGGGGAGGGAAAGGGGTCAATCAGGAGGGGGAGGGAAAGGGGTCAATCAGGAGGGGAAAGGAAAGGGGTCAATCAGGAGGGGGAGGGAAAGGGGTCAATCAGGAGGGGAAAGGAAAGGGGTCAATCAGGAGGGGTAAGGAACGGGGTCAATCAGGAGGGGGAGGGAAAGGGGTCAATCAGGAGGGGTAAGGAACAGGGTCAATCAGGAGGGGGAGGGAAAGGGGTCAATCAGGAGGGGGAGGGAAAGGGGTCAATCAGGAGGGGGAGGGAAAGGGGTCAATCAGGAGGGGGAGGGAAAGGGTTCAATCAGGAGGGGGAGGGAAAGGGGTCAATCAGGAGGGGGAGGGAAAGGGGTCAATCAGGAGGGGGAGGGAAAGGGGTCAATCAGGAGGGGGAGGGAAAGGGGTCAATCAGGAGGGGGAGGGAAAGGGGTCAATCAGGAGGGGGAGGGAAAGGGATAAATCAGGAGGGGGAGGGAAAGGGTTCAATCAGGAGGGGGAGGGAAAGGGTTCAATCAGGAGGGGGAGGGAAAGGGGTCAATCAGGAGGGGGAGGGAAAGGGGTCAATCAGGAGGGGGAGGGAAAGGGTTAAATCAGGAGGGGGAGGGAACGGGGTCAATCATGAGGGGTGAGGAACGGGGTCAATCAGGAGGGGTGAGGAAAGGGGTCAATCAGGAGGGGTGAGGAAAGGGGTCAATCAGGAGGGGTGAGGAACGGGGTCAATCAGGAGGGGTAAGGAAAAGGTTAAATCAGTAGGGCTGAAGAAAGACACTCAAAACCAAACAGAAAACAATTCACAGCAGGAGAGCAATACTTGACTGAGATGAAACAAATACTTCAGAATGAATATGTAGCGTTATCGTAGTCATTCATATTCAAATTGCAGATGGAGCTCCTGGCCCAGAATTAGATCTATGGAGCAAAAACTGATTGGTCACAAACATAACTCTATACATTTTGAACATCTTTGGACAGCTCTATTTCAAGCTTTTAATCTTCCCTTTGTCAATATAGATATATTTGATGTGTGTGTGTTTATCTACAGTATTTCTATGTATTTTACTAGGTTGGATGCTGTGAGAGAATTTAGGCAAACTGACAGGCTCACTGTTGAAATCGTCATTTTTGTTCTTAAATGTGCAGGACATAAAACAACATAGAGGTAAGATGTGTATATTGATTTTGAGACATTACAATGTAAGTAATTTCACATTTTAAAATACACTTTTTTACATTAATGTAACATTCCTGTTATTTTATCTGAGATTTCTATAAAATAATAAAGTGTATCTCTGTGAAATGTCAACGGAGCACTGAGCATACCCCAAGGTTTTCAAAGCCTTTTACGTTTTAATTCAGCTAATTTAACCCTTTGTGACCCTCGGGAAACAACTTTTTTGAAGACGACAACCGCAAAATACAAAATGTAAAAATTGTCAAAAAAGTTGTGAGGAGAAACCTGCAGGGCTCTGTCAACAGAGCTCGGTGATTATTATCGGATCGTAATAGGTTACGAAATCCGACTTTTGGCATATACTGTTTAACGATACGTCAGAGAACGGTTCACTGAGCGATTCAGAACACGAAGAATCATATTTTTCTCGGTAAAATCTATTTTATAACATAAGGAAGTGATATTTTCATCACCCAGAGCTCATTTTCAGCCAATCTGGGCAGAGTGGGCAGACGTCCTACATAATACGAACACAATAGCTAGAAACCATAGAGATATCCGTACGAGCAATTCTTTCAACTGACCCTCAACACACAAAACCCTGTAAATCCTAACTCCTCGGAGACAGAAACCAGACGGCGCGGCCTTGAACCGAACACGACAAAACAAAACATTGAATTGTCTGTCACATATTGACAAAAAGCTGTGTGAGGGGAAACTGGCAGCGAAGCCTCTCCGTACAGCTGGCAAATGAATTTATAAGAGCCAAAATGGCTTCCGGGTGGCCAGGGACCGAGGGGAGCGACCATGGCCTCCTAGTCAGTCTGCTACGAGAGTGACACGTCCCAAACGGAACACTGTTCCTTATATAGTGCACTACTTTAGACACGGGCCCATAGTAATATCTATAGGGCTCTGGTGAAAAGAAGTGATTTACAGAGAAAATAGGGTGTAATTTAGGACGCAGCGGAGAGTGACACGTCCCACATAATCCTGACGTCCACAGCCATCCATGATTAATGGGGAGCGCATTCACAGGCTTTTACAAATCCCATTATTGGCTGATTAGGACTCAGAAAACACGACCATTCCAGGCCATTAACGGACGGCCCACTTGTGATTCTCTACAAAAACAAGACAATAAGCTGTTTACCTCAGGTCTGTTGCTCTGTTTGTGTGCAATATCACGCTGTTACATATATCCACTGAGATACTGTTCCAGCATGTTAGGCCTGGGCTCGTACTCAGCAGACAGCATTTACCACACAAACCACATGTTATGCCTGGGCTGGTACTCAGCAGACAGCATTTACCACACAAACCACATGTTATATCTGGGCTGGTACTCAGCAGACAGCATTTACCACACAAACCACATGTATTGCCTGAGCTGGTACTCAGCAGACAGCATTTACCACACAAACCACAAGTTATATCTGGGCTGGTACTCAGCAGACAGCATTTACCACACAAACCTCATGTTATGCCTGAGCTGGTACTCAGCAGACAGCATTTACCACACAAACCACATGTTATGCCTGAGCTGGTACTCAGCAGACAGCATTTACCACACAAACCACATGTTATGCCTGAGCTGGTACTCAGCAGACAGCATTTACCACACAAACCACATGTTATGCCTGAGCTGGTACTCAGCAGACAGCATTTACCACACAAACCACATGTTATGCCTGAGCTGGTAATCAGCAGACAGCATTTACCACACAAACCACATGTTATGCCTGAGCTGGTACTCAGCAGACAGCATTTACCACACAAACCACATGTTATGCCTGAGCTGGTACTCAGCAGACAGCATTTACCACACAAACCACATGTTATGCCTGGGCTGGTACTCAGCAGACAGCATTTACCACACAAACCACATGTTATGCCTGGGCTGGTACTCAGCAGACAGCATTTACCACACAAATCACATGTTATGCCTGAGCTGGTAGTCAGCAGACAGCATTTACCACACAAACCACATGTTATATCTGGGCTGGTACTCAGCAGACAGCATTTATCACACAAACCACATGTTATGCTTTTAACCAAGGTTCACGAAGGGGTTTACTGACTTCGGGTTTAGCTGATCATCAGTCTACTATACAGGCAGTGTTAAAATCAGGTTTAGAGGGGCCTCCCGGGTTGCACAGTGGTCTAGGGCACTGCATCTCAGTGCTAACTGCGCCACCAGAGTCTCTGGGTTCGCCCCCAGGCTCTGTCGCAGCCGGCCGCGACCGGGAGGTCCGTGGGGCGACGCACAATTTGGCCAGCGTCGTCCGGGTTAGGGAGGGTTTGGCCGGTAGGGATATCCTTGTCTCATCGCGCTCCAGCGACTCGGGCACAGTGCGTGCTAACCAAGGGGGCCAGGTGCACGGTGTTTCCTCCGACACATTGGTGCGGCTGGCTTCCGGGTTGGAGGCGCGCTGTGTTAAAGAAGCAGTGCGGCTTGGTTGGGTTGTGCTTCGGAGGACGCATAGCTTTCGACCTTCGTCTCTCCCGAGCCCGTACGGGAGTTGTAGCGATGAGACAAGATAGTAATTACTAGCGATTGGATACGACGAAAATTGGGGAGAAAAGGGGATAAAATTAAAAGAATTAAATAAAAAATGTTTAAAAAAAATCAGGTTTAGAAACTGGGTGGTTCGAACCCTGGAATGCTGATTGGCTGACAGCAGTGGTATATCTGATCGTATATCACGGATATGACCAAAAAAATTCCATTTGTACTGCTCTAATTACGTCGGTAACCCATTTATAATAACAATAATGTACCTGGGGGGGTTCTCGGTATATGGCCAAATATACCACGGCTAAGGGCTGTATCCAGGCACTCTGCGTTGCGTCGTGCATTAAGAACAGCCCTAAGCCGTGGTTTTTCGGCCGTGTACCACACCTCTTCAGGCCTTATTGATTATATATCTATGTAGTGGTTTACCACCAACCACATATAACGGTAATTATAGTGGGTTTACTGACTATCAGGCTGCTATCCAGGAAGTGTTAAATCAGGTTTATCTATCAGTCTGCTATCCAGGAAGTGTTAAATCAGGTTTGTCCATCAGTCTGATATCCAGGAAGTGTTAAATCAAGGTTTGTCCATCAGTCTGATATCCAGGAAGTGTTAAATCAGGTTTGTCCATCAGTCCGCTATCCAGGAAGTGTTAAATCAGGTTTCTCTATCAGTCTGCTATCCAGGGAGTGTTAAATGAGGTTTATCTATCAGTCTGATATCCAGGGAGTGTTAAATCAGGTTTATCTATCAGTCTGCTATCCAGGGAGTGTTAAATGAGGTTTATCTATCAGTCTGCTATCCAGGAAGTGTTAAACCAGGGTTGTAACCATTTTCTAACAGACATAATACTAAGTTATCTCTGTTCTTCTATCTCTGTTTTAATCAGGTCCTGTTTTAATCAGGTCGGTAAGTAAGTATCAATTACGGTCCCATTCTCATTTGCTTGTAACAGAACCACGAATTAGAACAGGTCATGGTAGAAATAGTTTTAGTTACTCAGCTCTGTGGTCCTGGAATTCTCTCCTGAACGTTTAAAAACATTTGATCTAATTTCATTAATGGAGTTTAAACACTTGAACGATGTATATATC
Organism: Salvelinus fontinalis; assembly: GCF_029448725.1. Taxonomy (NCBI): domain Eukaryota; kingdom Metazoa; phylum Chordata; class Actinopteri; order Salmoniformes; family Salmonidae; genus Salvelinus; species Salvelinus fontinalis. The sequence continues at coordinate 243,419 of NW_026600352.1, read as the reverse complement.
ATAGAAAAGTGTAATTGTCTGTAGGACAGCTGTTTTTTAGTCAAGACTTTCGTGTTTTTAAATGTAATATGTAATTGCTGTACTGTATGTGTGTCTATACTTTTGTTTAATGTTGTGTTAGTATATGTAAGTTGTTTTGTCTGAAACGTTGTTCCCCTTTGCTGCTATTGGACCAGGTCTCTCTTGGAAAAGAGATGTTATCTCAATGAGAAAAACCTGTATAAAAATAAAGGTTATATTAAAAATAAATTGTAAAAATATATATAATTTTGTGAGGTGTATTAGAACGCTGATTGGCTAGATCAGAAAGAGGAAACGGAACAAACAGAGCAGAGAAGATCAACGTCCTGTTTTAGAGATATTCAAGTACCAAGTAGGACACACATCTCTGAAGTTAGGATTCGACACTAAGGGATTCATTCAAGACGCTGTTTTGTTGAAGTGTACCATTATGATTATGTCATGTGGTTTGCCTCAGAAAAATAAGGAGAAAAAAAAACAGGGGAAATTGTATCGACCTGAGAAGATCAACGTCCTGTTTTTAGAGATATTCAAGTTCCAAGTAGGACACACATGTGGTTTGCTTCAGATAAAAAACAGGGGAAATTGTATCGACCAGAGAAGATCAACGTCCTGTTTTAGAGATATTCAAGTTCCAAGTAGAACACACGTGGTTTGCATCAGAAAAAAAACTGGGGAAATTGTATCGACCAGAGAAGATCAACGTCCTGTTTTAGAGATATTCAAGTTTCAAGTAGGACACACGTGGTTTGCTTCAGATAAAAAAAAAACAGGGAAAGTTGTATCGACCTGATGAATGGTTTCTGAATGCTCAGTAATTGGCAGATATAATTCAAGGAGAGCTCATTTATGTCAATTCGATAAACTGAATCGTCAGCCATGAAGGAAGATGAGAAAGCAAAGGCAATCTGTATGGAGATCACTTTGCAACACAGCTAACACAAAATCAATTCATCTCACTTGTTATTGTTGACAGCAAAACCCCAGTCTGGCCAGGCGGCATGCTGGGATGTGCTGACTGGAGAGAAAGGCTGAGGTGATGAGTAGCTTTCACACAGTATGATTCAGAGAGTGAATCATTTAGCCTGATGAATTTAGTTTTCATATGATTCAGAGAGTGAGTCATTTAGCCTGATGAATTTAGTTTTCATATGATTCAGAGAGTGAGTCATTTAGCCTGATGTATTTAGCTTTTATATGATTCAGAGAGTGAGTCATTTAGCCTGATGTATTTAGCTTTTATATGATTCAGAGAGTGAGTCATTTAGCCTGATGTATTTAGCTTTTATATGATTCAGAGAGTGAGTCATTTAGCCTGATGTATTTAGCTTTTATATGATTCAGAGAGTGAGTCATTTAGCCTGACGTATTTAGCTTTTATATGATTCAGAGAGAGAGTCATTTAGGCTGACGACTGTAGCTTTTATATGATTCAGAGAGAGAGTCATTTAGGCTGACGACTGTAGCTTTCATACGATTCAGAGTGAGTCATTTAGGCTGACGACTGTAGCTTTCATATGATTCAGAGTGAGTCATTTAGCCTGAGAAATGCAGGTGACAAAAAACCTTCGCAAAAGCTAAGAACAATTAAAAGTCTGTTCACTTAAATGTAAATTAATCTAATTACTTTTTTGACTAAACAAAAAAATTATAGCTTGATTGTGTGATTTTTAAAAAAATTTTGTTGACTGTAAAATGCAGGACATGATTGACACGAAGTGATGGGATTTATTTTATATTTTTTAAGTATGTTCACTTAACTGTAAAACACAATTAAATGTAATATATTGTAGTAATTGATCACTAATTACATTTATCCAACTTCAATATTTAATAAATTTTTGTAATCTATGTAATTCATTCTGAAGGTCAAGAGTAAGAGCTCTGAGTGTCATGAGGTAAAACCAGAGTATACCCATGTATTCTAAGTGTCATGAGGTAAAACCAGAGTATACCCATTTATTCTAAGTGTCATGAGGTAAGACCAGAGTATACCCATGTATTCTAAGTGTCATGAGGTAAAACCAGAGCATACCCATGTATTCTAAGTGTCCTGAGGTAAAACCAGAGTATACCCATGTGTTCTAAGTGCCATGAGGTAAAACCAGAGTATACCCATTTATTCTAACTGTCATGAGGTAAGACCAGAGTATACCCATTTATTCTAAGTGTCATGAGGTAAAACTAGAGTATACCCATGTATTCTAACTGTCATGAGGTAAAACCAGAGTATACCCATGTATTCTAACTGTCATGAAGTAAAACCAGAGTATACCAATTTATTCTAACTGTCATGAGGTAAGACCAGAGTATACCCATTTATTCTAAGTGTCATGAGGTAAAACTAGAGTATACCCATGTATTCTAAGTGTCATGTGGTCAGACCAGAGTATACCCATGTTTTCTAAGTGTCATGAGGTAAGACCAGAGTATACCCATGTATTCTAACTGTCATGAGGTAAAACCAGAGTATACCCATGTATTCTAACTGTCATGAGGTAAGACCAGAGTATACCCATGTATTCTAACTGTCATGAGGTAAAACCAGAGCATACCCATGTATTCTAACTGTCATGAGGTAAGACCAGAGTATACCCATGTATTCTAAGTGTCATGAGGTAAGACCAGAGTATACCCATGTATTCTAAGTGTCATGAGGTAAAACCAGAGCATACCCATGTATTCTAAGTGTCCTGAGGTAAAACCAGAGTATACCCATGTGTTCTAAGTGCCATGAGGTAAAACCAGAGTATACCCATTTATTCTAACTGTCATGAGGTAAAACTAGAGTATACCCATGTATTCTAACTGTCATGAGGTAAAACCAGAGTATACCCATGTATTCTAACTGTCATGAGGTAAAACCAGAGTATACCCATTTATTCTAACTGTCATGAGGTAAGACCAGAGTATACCCATTTATTCTAAGTGTCATGAGGTAAAACTAGAGTATACCCATGTATTCTAAGTGTCATGTGGTCAGACCAGAGTATACCCATGTTTTCTAAGTGTCATGAGGTAAGACCAGAGTATACCCATGTATTCTAACTGTCATGAGGTAAAACCAGAGTATACCCATGTATTCTAACTGTCATGAGGTAAGACCAGAGTATACCCATGTATTCTAACTGTCATGAGGTAAAACCAGAGCATACCCATGTATTCTAACTGTCATGAGGTAAGACCAGAGTATACCCATGTATTCTAAGTGTCATGAGGTAAGACCAGAGTATACCCATGTATTCTAAGTGTCATGAGGTCAGACCAGAGTATACCCATGTATTCTAAGTGTCATGAGGTCAGTCCAGAGTATACCCATGTATTCTAAGTGTCCTGAGGTCAGTCCAGAGTATACCCATGAATTATAAGTGTCATCAGGTCAGACCAGAGTATACCCATGTATTCTAAGTGTCATGAGGTAAATCCAGAGCATACCCATGTATTCTAAGTGTCATGAGGTAAAACCAGAGTATACCCATGTATTCTAACTGTCATGAGGTAAATCCAGAGCATACCCATGTATTCTAAGTGTCATGAGGTAAATCCAGAGCATACCCATGTATTCTAAGTGTCATGAGGTAAAACCGGAGCATACCCATTTATTCTAAGTGTCATGAGGTAAAACCAGAGTATACCCATTTATTCTAAGTGTCATGAGGTAAATCCAGAGCATACCCATGTATTCTAAGTGTCATGAGGTAAAACCAGAGTATACCCATGTATTCTAACTGTCATGAGGTAAAACCAGAGTATACCCATTTATTCCAACTGTCATGAGGTAAGACCAGAGTATACCCATTTATTCTAAGTGTCATGAGGTAAAACTAGAGTATACCCATGTATTCTAAGTGTCATGTGGTCAGACCAGAGTATACCCATGTTTTCTAAGTGTCATGAGGTAAGACCAGAGTATACCCATGTATTCTAACTGTCATGAGGTAAAACCAGAGTATACCCATGTATTCTAACTGTCATGAGGTAAGACCAGAGTATACCCATGTATTCTAACTGTCATGAGGTAAAACCAGAGCATACCCATGTATTCTAACTGTCATGAGGTAAGACCAGAGTATACCCATGTATTCTAAGTGTCATGAGGTAAGACCAGAGTATACCCATGTATTCTAAGTGTCATGAGGTAAAACCAGAGCATACCCATGTATTCTAAGTGTCCTGAGGTAAAACCAGAGTATACCCATGTGTTCTAAGTGCCATGAGGTAAAACCAGAGTATACCCATTTATTCTAACTGTCATGAGGTAAGACCAGAGTATACCCATTTATTCTAAGTGTCATGAGGTAAAACTAGAGTATACCCATGTATTCTAACTGTCATGAGGTAAAACCAGAGTATACCCATGTATTCTAACTGTCATGAGGTAAAACCAGAGTATACCCATTTATTCTAACTGTCATGAGGTAAGACCAGAGTATACCCATTTATTCTAAGTGTCATGAGGTAAAACTAGAGTATACCCATGTATTCTAAGTGTCATGTGGTCAGACCAGAGTATACCCATGTTTTCTAAGTGTCATGAGGTAAGACCAGAGTATACCCATGTATTCTAACTGTCATGAGGTAAAACCAGAGTATACCCATGTATTCTAACTGTCATGAGGTAAGACCAGAGTATACCCATGTATTCTAACTGTCATGAGGTAAAACCAGAGCATACCCATGTATTCTAACTGTCATGAGGTAAGACCAGAGTATACCCATGTATTCTAAGTGTCATGAGGTAAGACCAGAGTATACCCATGTATTCTAAGTGTCATGAGGTCAGACCAGAGTATACCCATGTATTCTAAGTGTCATGAGGTCAGTCCAGAGTATACCCATGTATTCTAAGTGTCCTGAGGTCAGTCCAGAGTATACCCATGAATTATAAGTGTCATCAGGTCAGACCAGAGTATACCCATGTATTCTAAGTGTCATGAGGTAAAACCGGAGCATACCCATTTATTCTAAGTGTCATGAGGTAAAACCAGAGTATACCCATTTATTCTAAGTGTCATGAGGTAAATCCAGAGCATACCCATGTATTCTAAGTGTCATGAGGTAAAACCAGAGTATACCCATGTATTCTAACTGTCATGAGGTAAATCCAGAGCATACCCATGTATTCTAAGTGTCATGAGGTAAATCCAGAGCATACCCATGTATTCTAAGTGTCATGAGGTAAAACCGGAGCATACCCATTTATTCTAAGTGTCATGAGGTAAAACCAGAGTATACCCATTTATTCTAAGTGTCATGAGGTAAATCCAGAGCATACCCATGTATTCTAAGTGTCATGAGGTAAAACCAGAATATACCCATGTATTCTAACTGTCATGAGGTAAAACCAGAGTATACCCATGTATTCTAAGTGTCCTGAGGTCAGTCCAGAGTATACCCATGAATTATAAGTGTCATTAGGTCAGACCAGAGTATACCCATGTATTCTAAGTGTCATGAGGTAAATCCAGAGCATACCCATGTATTCTAAGTGTCATGAGGTAAATCCAGAGCATACCCATGTATTCTAAGTGTCATGAGGTAAAACCGGAGCATACCCATTTATTCTAAGTGTCATGAGGTAAAACCAGAGTATACCCATTTATTCTAAGTGTCATGAGGTAAATCCAGAGCATACCCATGTATTCTAAGTGTCATGAGGTAAAACCAGAATATACCCATGTATTCTAACTGTCATGAGGTAAAACCAGAGTATACCCATGTATTCTAAGTGTCCTGAGGTAAATTTGAAATGTGGAGAGAAAAAACGAGATAATAGAGGAAGTAGATAATTATCTTGTCCTTTAAAACAGGAAGTAAGAACGCCATTGAATTGCTCACCTGTTACAGCCCGTATTAAAATAGTCCAGAAATAAGGACATCTCATTCATATTCTTTTGAGTGGATCATTCTTTTTTAATATATATATATATATAAATGTGCGGGAATCGTCGGAAATGAGGGGAAAAGGCTAGTTCTCTTCCCTCGCTCTTTACTCAGGACCTGTAAAACACGAGACGAGAACTCACTGCTCCTTCTGCGAGTCTCTCTCTCTCTCTCTGCATTTAAAGATGATTAAATGTAGCTATTCTGTCGTCACCCTAAAAATCCAAGGGGCCGTGAAATAAAGTAGAAATTAGATGAGCGAAAGATCAGCCCATCTTGGATGGGAGAAAATGACAGTATATTATAAATTACTTTCTCTAATCTGACCTTAATTTGTACATCCAGAAACTCAACTACTAAACTATTCACCCTGTAAAAATCTACTAAACTATTCACCATATAAATCTCTACTAAACTATTCACCACGTAAATATCTACTAAACTATTCACCATATAAAGCTCTACTAAAATATTCACCATGTAAATCTCTACTAAACTGTTCACCCTGTAAATATCTACTAAACTATTCACCATGTAAATATCTACTAAACTATTCACCATGTAAATCTCTACTAAACTATTCACCACATAAAGCTCTACTAAACTATTCACCATATAAATATCTACTAAACTATTCACCATGTAAATCTCTTTACGTTTTTTGCTAAATCCATTAGAAACATTTGTACACAGCCACGACAATATCCAGGACAGACACGGGATCCACAGACAACAGAAGACATCACATGGTATCAGATAGTCAAGACATCACGTGGTATCAGATAGTCAAGACATCACGTGGTATCAGATAGTCAAGACATCACGTGGTATCAGATAGTCAAGACATCACATGGTATCAGATAGTCAAGACATCACATGGTATCAGATAGTCAAGACATCACGTGGTATCAGATAGTCAAGACATCACGTGGTATCAGATAGTCAAGACATCACGTGGTATCAGATAGTCAAGACATCACGTGGTATCAGATAGTCAAGACATCACGTGGTATCAGATAGTCAAGACATCACATGGTATCAGATAGTCAAGACATCACATGGTATCAGATAGTCAAGACATCACGTGGTATCAGATAGTCAAGACATCACATGGTATCAGATAGTCAAGACATCACGTGGTATCAGATAGTCAAGACATCACATGGTATCAGATAGTGAAGACATCACGTGGTATCAGATAGTCAAGACATCACGTGGTATCAGATAGTCAAGACATCACGAGGTATCAGATAGTCAAGACATCACATGGTATCAGATAGTCAAGACATCACATGGTATCAGATAGTCAAGACATCACATGGTATCAGATAGTCAAGACATCACATGGTATCAGATAGTCAAGACATCACGTGGTATCAGATAGTCAAGACATCACATGGTATCAGATAGTCAAGACATCACATGGTATCAGATAGTCAAGACATCACGTGGTATCAGATAGTCAAGACATCACATGGTATCAGATAGTCAAGACATCACGTGGTATCAGATAGTCAAGACATCACGTGGTATCAGATAGTCAAGACATCACGTGGTATCAGATAGTCAAGACATCACGTGGTATCAGATAGTCAAGACATCACGTGGTATCAGATAGTCAAGACATCACGTGGTATCAGATAGTCAAGACATCACATGGTATCAGATAGTCAAGACATCACGTGGTATCAGATAGTCAAGGTCAACTCTGCAGTCCCCTGAGGTGTGAATGTGTCATGTATCATACAGTGAGAGGAAGGAACACAGCACACTGTCTACCACCACTCTCCTCCCCTCTCTACCACCACTCTCCTCTCCTGTCTACCACCACTCTCCTCTCCTGTCTACCACCACTCTCCTCTCCTCTCCTCTCTACCACCACTCTCCTCTCCTCTCTACCACCACTCTCCTCTCCTGTCTACCACCACTCTCCTCTCCTGTCTACCACCACTCTCCTCTCCTCTCTACCACCACTCTCCTCTCCTGTCTACCACCACTCTCCTCTCCTGTCTACCACCACTCTCCTCTCCTGTCTACCACCACTCTCCTCTCCTCTCTACCACCACTCTCCTCTCCTGTCTACCACCACTCTCCTCTCCTCTCTACCACCACTCTCCTCTCCTCTCCTCTCTACCACCACTCTCCTCTCCTGTCTACCACCACTCTCCTCTCCTGTCTACCACCACTCTCCTCTCCTCTCTACCACCACTCTCCTCTCCTGTCTACCACCACTCTCCTCTCCTCTCCTCTCTACCACCACTCTCCTCTCCTCTCCTGTCTACCACCACTCTCCTCTCCTCTCCTCTCTACCACCACTCTCCTCTCCTCTCTACCACCACTCTCCTCTCCTCTCTACCACCACTCTCCTCTCCTCTCCTCTCTACCACCACTCTCCTCTCCTCTCTACCACCACTCTCCTCTCCTCTCCTGTCTACCACCACTCTCCTCTCCTCTCCTGTCTACCACCACTCTCCTCTCCTCTCTACCACCACTCTCCTCTCCTCTCTACCACCACTCTCCTCTCCTCTCCTGTCTACCACCACTCTCCTCTCCTCTCCTGTCTACCACCACTCTCCTCTCCTCTCTACCACCACTCTCCTCTCCTCTCCTGTCTACCACCACTCTCCTCTCCTCTCTACCACCACTCTCCTCTCCTCTCTACCACCACTCTCCTCTCCTCTCTACCATCACTCTCCTCTCCTCTCCTCTCTACCACCACTCTCCTCTCCTCTCTACCACCACTCTCCTCTCCTGTCTACCACCACTCTCCTCTCCTCTCTACCACCACTCTCCTCTCCTGTCTACCACCACTCTCCTCTCCTCTCTACCACCACTCTCCTCTCCTCTCTACCACCACTCTCCTCTCCTGTCTACCACCACTCTCCTCTCCTGTCTACCACCACTCTCCTCTCCTGTCTACCACCACTCTCCTCTCCTCTCTACCACCACTCTCCTCTCCTGTCTACCACCACTCTCCTCTCCTCTCTACCACCACTCTCCTCTCCTGTCTACCACCACTCTCCTCTCCTCTCTACCACCACTCTCCTCTCCTCTCTACCACCACTCTCCTCTCCTCTCTACCACCACTCTCCTCTCCTCTCCTCTCTACCACCACTCTCCTCTCCTGTCTACCACCACTCTCCTCTCCTCTCTACCACCACTCTCCTCTCCTCTCTACCACCACTCTCCTCTCCTCTCTACCACCACTCTCCTCTCCTGTCTACCACCACTCTCCTCTCCTCTCTACCACCACTCTCCTCTCCTCTCTACCACCACTCTCCTCTCCTGTCTACCACCACTCTCCTCTCCTCTCTACCACCACTCTCCTCTCCTGTCTACCACCACTCTCCTCTCCTGTCTACCACCACTCTCCTCTCCTCTCTACCACCACTCTCCTCTCCTGTCTACCACCACTCTCCTCTCCTGTCTACCACCACTCTCCTCTCCTGTCCACCACCACTCTCCTCTCCTGTCTACCACCACTCTCCTCTCCTGTCCACCACCACTCTCCTCTCCTGTCTACCACCACTCTCCTCTCCTGTCTACCACCACTCTCCTCTCCTGTCTACCACCACTCTCCTCTCCTCTCCTGTCTACCACCACTCTCCTCTCCTGTCTACCACCACTCTCCTCTCCTCTCTACCACCACTCTCCTCTCCTCTCCTCTCTACCACCACTCTCCTCTCCTGTCTACCACCACTCTCCTCTCCTCTCTACCACCACTCTCCTCTCCTCTCTACCACCACTCTCCTCTCCTCTCTACCACCACTCTCCTCTCCTGTCTACCACCACTCTCCTCTCCTCTCTACCACCACTCTCCTCTCCTCTCTACCACCACTCTCCTCTCCTGTCTACCACCACTCTCCTCTCCTCTCTACCACCACTCTCCTCTCCTGTCTACCACCACTCTCCTCTCCTGTCTACCACCACTCTCCTCTCCTCTCTACCACCACTCTCCTCTCCTGTCTACCACCACTCTCCTCTCCTGTCTACCACCACTCTCCTCTCCTGTCTACCACCACTCTCCTCTCCTGTCCACCACCACTCTCCTCTCCTGTCTACCACCACTCTCCTCTCCTGTCTACCACCACTCTCCTCTCCTGTCTACCACCACTCTCCTCTCCTCTCCTGTCTACCACCACTCTCCTCTCCTGTCTACCACCACTCTACTCTCCTCTCTACCACCACTCTCCTCTCCTCTCTACCACCACTCTCCTCTCCTCTCCTGTCTACCACCACTCTCCTCTCCTGTCTACCACCACTCTCCTCTCCTGTCTACCACCACTCTCCTCTCCTCTCTACCACCACTCTCCTCTCCTGTCTACCACCACTCTCCTCTCCTGTCTACCACCACTCTCTTCTCCTCTCTACCACCACTCTCCTCTCCTCTCTACCACCACTCTCCTCTCCTCTCTACCACCACTCTCCTCTCCTGTCTACCACCACTCTCCTCTCCTCTCCTGTCTACCACCACTCTCCTCTCCTCTCTACCACCACTCTCCTCTCCTCTCCTGTCTACCACCACTCTCCTCTCCTCTCTACCACCACTCTCCTCTCCTCTCCTGTCTACCACCACTCTCCTCTCCTCTCTACCACCACTCTCCTCTCCTCTCTACCACCACTCTCCTCTCCTGTCTACCACCACTCTCCTCTCCTCTCCTGTCTACCACCACTCTCCTCTCCTCTCCTCTCTACCACCACTCTCCTCTCCTCTCTACCACCACTCTCCTCTCCTGTCTACCACCTCTCCTCTCCTGTCTACCACCACTCTCCTCTCCTGTCTACCACCACTCTCCTCTCCTCTCCTCTCCTCTCTACCACCACTCTCCTCTCCTGTCTACCACCACTCTCCTCTCCTCTCTACCACCACTCTCCTCTCCTGTCTACCACCACTCTCCTCTCCTGTCTACCACCACTCTCCTCTCCTCTCTACCACCACTCTCCTCTCCTCTCTACCACCACTCTCCTCTCCTCTCTACCACCACTCTCCTCTCCTCTCCACCACCACTCTCCTCTCCTCTCTACCACCACTCTCCTCTCCTCTCTACCACCACTCTCCTCTCCTGTCTACCACCACTCTCCTCTCCTCTCTACCACCACTCTCCTGTCCTCTCTACCACCACTCTCCTCTCCTCTCTACCACCACTCTCCTCTCCTCTCTACCACCACTCTCCTCTCCTGTCTACCACCACTCTCCTCTCCTCTCTACCACCACTCTCCTCTCCTCTCTACCACCACTCTCCTCTCCTCTCCACCACCACTCTCCTCTCCTCTCCTGTCTACCACCACTCTCCTCTCCTCTCTACCACCACTCTCCTCTCCTCTCTACCACCACTCTCCTCTCCTGTCTACCACCACTCTCCTCTCCTCTCTACCACCACTCTCCTCTCCTGTCTACCACCACTCTCCTCTCCTCTCTACCACCACTCTCCTCTCCTCTCTACCACCACTCTCCTCTCCTCTCCTCTCTACCACCACTCTCCTCTCCTCTCTACCACCACTCTCCTCTCCTGTCTACCACCACTCTCCTCTCCTCTCTACCACCACTCTCCTCTCCTCTCTACCACCACTCTCCGCTCCTCTCTACCACCACTCTCCTCTCCTGTCTACCACCACTCTCCTCTCCTGTCTACCACCACTCTCCTCTCCTCTCTACCACCACTCTCCTCTCCTCTCTACCACCACTCTCCTCTCCTGTCTACCACCACTCTCCTCTCCTCTCTACCACCACTCTCCTCTCCTGTCCACCACCACTCTCCTCTCCTGTCTACCACCACTCTCCTCTCCTCTCTACCACCACTCTCCTCTCCTCTCTACCACCACTCTCCTCTCCTGTCTACCACCACTCTCCTCTCCTGTCTACCACCACTCTCCTCTCCTCTCTACCACCACTCTCCTCTCCTGTCTACCACCTCTCCTCTCCTCTCTACCACCACTCTCCTCTCCTGTCTACCACCACTCTCCTCTCCTCTCTACCACCACTCTCCTCTCCACCACCACTCTCCTCTCCTGTCTACCACCACTCTCCTCTCCTTTCTCCTTTCCCCTCCCTCCCTCCCTCCTTCCCTCCTCTTGAAAGGGGGTCTCCTTCACAGCCAATGCCATTAGCTTCTTCCTCTTGTGGTTCATGATGTTATCTCTCCCTCCTCATGTGTTCTGTTCCCCCCCTGTCTGCCCAGTAGAGAGGAGCAGGATAGGAGTGGAGGGAGGGATAAGTAAAGGAGTAGGGAGGAGAGTCCCGTCCACTGGGGACCTGATACACTTCTATTTCATCCCGGTGACTGTTTACATTTCTCCTCAGCAGCAGAGAACTCAGGGAAGGTCACGATCCGCTCCTGTGATGCCAACATTTTATGGCCCTGCCTTGATTTTGGATGAAATCGTCGTTGAGAACATCCACGTCGGACCGGAACCGGTACCCTTTGTAGCAGATGCACATCGTGGTAGTTTATTTTATAAAATTCATTTCCAGCGGTTAGAATTTCTGTAGATGTGAGGTTTTCAGATTAGCGAAGCATCGTTGCTCATTCTCACTCTGATCGGGGGATAACTGAACTGCTCCCTAGTCATATTTATCCAGTTTCATCTTTATATCAGCCAACTAATGTGAAAGTGAAATGTCTACTGTAACGCCAAACTGATGAAACAAAGGGTTTAAAATACTTTGGAAATCCTACTTCCTGTCTTCACAGACTCCACTCCTTTTCCTACGTTGACAATTACATCTCAGCGGTCCAAGGCACTACATCTCAGTGCTAGAGGCGTCACTACAGACCCTGGTTCGATCCCGGGGTGGGATCCCGTTCGATCGGGAGTCGTATAGGGCGGCGTACAATTGGCCCAGCGTCCGTGTTCGTGGGAGAGTTTGGCCCGGGGTAGGCTGTCATTATAAATAAGAATTTGTTCTTAACTGACTTGCCTAGTTAAATTCAATAAAACAAATCAATAAACATTGTCTTGGCCATTACAATGCTATAAAAGTGTTACATAATGGATGTTTCTAAATTCACTCAGTATCGTATAATACTCTGAACAAAAAGACGTTATCTCCAGGACTGGGCAGTGTGAATTATTATATATAGTTATCTCCAGGACTGGGCAGTGTGAATTAGAGGATATAGTTATCTCCAGGACTGGGCAGTGTGAATTAGTATATATAGTTATCTCCAGGACTGGGCAGTGTGAATTAGTATATATAGTTATCTCCAGGACTGGGCAGTGTGAATTAGAGGATATAGTTATCTCCAGGACTGGGCAGTGTGAATTAGTATATATAGTTATCTCCAGGACTGGGCAGTGTGAATTAGTATATATAGTTATCTCCAGGACTGGGCAGTGTGAATTAGAGGATATAGTTATCTCCAGGACTGGGCAGTGTGAATTAGAGGATATAGTTATCTCCAGGACTGGGCAGTGTGAATTAGTATATATAGTTATCTCCAGGACTGGGCAGTGTGAATTAGAGGATGTAGTTATCTCCAGGACTGGGCAGTGTGAGTTAGAGGATGTAGTTATCTCCAGGACTGGGCAGTGTGAATTAGAGGATATAGTTATCTCCAGGACTGGGCAGTGTGAATTAGAGGATATAGTTATCTCCAGGACTGGGCAGTGTGAATTATTATATATAGTTATCTCCAGGACTGGGCAGTGTGAATTAGTATATATAGTTATCTCCAGGACTGGGCAGTGTGAATTAGAGGATATAGTTATCTCCAGGACTGGGCAGTGTGAATTAGTATATATAGTTATCTCCAGGACTGGGCAGTGTGAATTAGAGGATATAGTTATCTCCAGGACTGGGCAGTGTGAATTAGAGGATATAGTTATCTCCAGGACTGGGCAGTGTGAATTATTATATATAGTTATCTCCAGGACTGGGCAGTGTGAATTAGAGGATATAGTTATCTCCAGGACTGGGCAGTGTGAATTAGAGGATGTAGTTATCTCCAGGACTGGGCAGTGTGAATTAGAGGATATAGTTATCTCCAGGACTGGGCAGTGTGAATTATTATATATAGTTATCTCCAGGACTGGACAGTGTGAATTAGAGGATATAGTTATCTCCAGGACTGGGCAGTGTGAATTAGAGGATATAGTTATCTCCAGGACTGGGCAGTGTGAATTAGAGGATGTAGTTATCTCCAGGACTGGGCAGTGTGAATTAGAGGATATAGTTATCTCCAGGACTGGGCAGTGTGAATTAGAGGATATAGTTATCTCCAGGACTGGGCAGTGTGAATTAGAGGATATAGTTATCTCCAGGACTGGGCAGTGTGAATTAGTATATATAGTTATCTCCAGGACTGGGCAGTGTGAATTAGAGGATATAGTTATCTCCAGGACTGGGCAGTGTGAATTAGAGGATATAGTTATCTCCAGGACTGGGCAGTGTGAATTATTATATATAGTTATCTCCAGGACTGGGCAGTGTGAATTAGAGGATATAGTTATCTCCAGGACTGGGCAGTGTGAATTAGAGGATATAGTTATCTCCAGGACTGGGCAGTGTGAATTAGAGGATGTAGTTATCTCCAGGACTGGGCAGTGTGAATTAGAGGATATAGTTATCTCCAGGACTGGGCAGTGTGAATTATTATATATAGTTATCTCCAGGACTGGACAGTGTGAATTAGAGGATATAGTTATCTCCAGGACTGGGCAGTGTGAATTAGAGGATATAGTTATCTCCAGGACTGGGCAGTGTGAATTAGAGGATATAGTTATCTCCAGGACTGGGCAGTGTGAATTAGAGGATGTAGTTATCTCCAGGACTGGGCAGTGTGAATTAGAGGATGTAGTTATCTCCAGGACTGGGCAGTGTGAATTAGAGGATATAGTTATCTCCAGGACTGGGCAGTGTGAATTAGAGGATATAGTTATCTCCAGGACTGGGCAGTGTGAATTAGAGGATATAGTTATCTCCAGGACTGGGCAGTGTGAATTAGAGGATATAGTTATCTCCAGGACTGGGCAGTGTGAATTAGAGGATGTAGTTATCTCCAGGACTGGGCAGTGTGAATTAGAGGATGTAGTTATCTCCAGGACTGGGCAGTGTGAATTAGAGGATATAGTTATCTCCAGGACTGGGCAGTGTGAATTAGAGGATGTAGTTATCTCCAGGACTGGGCAGTGTGAATTAGAGGATGTAGTTATCTCCAGGACTGGGCAGTGTGAATTAGAGGATATAGTTATCTCCAGGACTGGGCAGTGTGAATTAGAGGATATAGTTATCTCCAGGACTGGGCAGTGTGAATTAGAGGATATAGTTATCTCCAGGACTGGGCAGTGTGAATTAGAGGATGTAGTTATCTCCAGGTCTGGGCAGTGTGAATTATTATATATAGTTATCTCCAGGACTGGGCAGTGTGAATTAGAGGATATAGTTATCTCCAGGACTGGGCAGTGTGAATTAGTATATATAGTTATCTCCAGGACTGGGCAGTGTGAATTAGTATATATAGTTATCTCCAGGACTGGGCAGTGTGAATTAGAGGATATAGTTATCTCCAGGACTGGGCAGTGTGAATTAGTATATATAGTTATCTCCAGGACTGGGCAGTGTGAATTAGTATATATAGTTATCTCCAGGACTGGGCAGTGTGAATTAGAGGATATAGTTATCTCCAGGACTGGGCAGTGTGAATTAGAGGATATAGTTATCTCCAGGACTGGGCAGTGTGAATTAGTATATATAGTTATCTCCAGGACTGGGCAGTGTGAATTAGAGGATGTAGTTATCTCCAGGACTGGGCAGTGTGAGTTAGAGGATGTAGTTATCTCCAGGACTGGGCAGTGTGAATTAGAGGATATAGTTATCTCCAGGACTGGGCAGTGTGAATTAGAGGATATAGTTATCTCCAGGACTGGGCAGTGTGAATTATTATATATAGTTATCTCCAGGACTGGGCAGTGTGAATTAGAGGATATAGTTATCTCCAGGACTGGGCAGTGTGAATTAGTATATATAGTTATCTCCAGGACTGGGCAGTGTGAATTAGAGGATATAGTTATCTCCAGGACTGGGCAGTGTGAATTAGAGGATATAGTTATCTCCAGGACTGGGCAGTGTGAATTATTATATATAGTTATCTCCAGGACTGGGCAGTGTGAATTAGAGGATATAGTTATCTCCAGGACTGGGCAGTGTGAATTAGAGGATATAGTTATCTCCAGGACTGGGCAGTGTGAATTATTATATATAGTTATCTCCAGGACTGGGCAGTGTGAATTAGTATATATAGTTATCTCCAGGACTGGGCAGTGTGAATTAGAGGATATAGTTATCTCCAGGACTGGGCAGTGTGAATTAGAGGATATAGTTATCTCCAGGACTGGGCAGTGTGAATTAGTATATATAGTTATCTCCAGGACTGGGCAGTGTGAATTAGAGGATGTAGTTATCTCCAGGACTGGGCAGTGTGAGTTAGAGGATGTAGTTATCTCCAGGACTGGGCAGTGTGAATTAGAGGATATAGTTATCTCCAGGACTGGGCAGTGTGAATTAGAGGATATAATTATCTCCAGGACTGGGCAGTGTGAATTATTATATATAGTTATCTCCAGGACTGGGCAGTGTGAATTAGTATATATAGTTATCTCCAGGACTGGGCAGTGTGAATTAGAGGATATAGTTATCTCCAGGACTGGGCAGTGTGAATTAGTATATATAGTTATCTCCAGGACTGGGCAGTGTGAATTAGAGGATATAGTTATCTCCAGGACTGGGCAGTGTGAATTAGAGGATATAGTTATCTCCAGGACTGGGCAGTGTGAATTATTATATATAGTTATCTCCAGGACTGGGCAGTGTGAATTAGAGGATATAGTTATCTCCAGGACTGGGCAGTGTGAATTAGAGGATGTAGTTATCTCCAGGACTGGGCAGTGTGAATTAGAGGATATAGTTATCTCCAGGACTGGGCAGTGTGAATTATTATATATAGTTATCTCCAGGACTGGACAGTGTGAATTAGAGGATATAGTTATCTCCAGGACTGGGCAGTGTGAATTAGAGGATATAGTTATCTCCAGGACTGGGCAGTGTGAATTAGAGGATGTAGTTATCTCCAGGACTGGGCAGTGTGAATTAGAGGATATAGTTATCTCCAGGACTGGGCAGTGTGAATTAGAGGATATAGTTATCTCCAGGACTGGGCAGTGTGAATTAGAGGATATAGTTATCTCCAGGACTGGGCAGTGTGAATTAGTATATATAGTTATCTCCAGGACTGGGCAGTGTGAATTAGAGGATATAGTTATCTCCAGGACTGGGCAGTGTGAATTAGAGGATATAGTTATCTCCAGGACTGGGCAGTGTGAATTATTATATATAGTTATCTCCAGGACTGGGCAGTGTGAATTAGAGGATATAGTTATCTCCAGGACTGGGCAGTGTGAATTAGAGGATATAGTTATCTCCAGGACTGGGCAGTGTGAATTATTATATATAGTTATCTCCAGGACTGGGCAGTGTGAATTAGTATATATAGTTATCTCCAGGACTGGGCAGTGTGAATTAGAGGATATAGTTATCTCCAGGACTGGGCAGTGTGAATTAGAGGATATAGTTATCTCCAGGACTGGGCAGTGTGAATTAGTATATATAGTTATCTCCAGGACTGGGCAGTGTGAATTAGAGGATGTAGTTATCTCCAGGACTGGGCAGTGTGAGTTAGAGGATGTAGTTATCTCCAGGACTGGGCAGTGTGAATTAGAGGATATAGTTATCTCCAGGACTGGGCAGTGTGAATTAGAGGATATAATTATCTCCAGGACTGGGCAGTGTGAATTATTATATATAGTTATCTCCAGGACTGGGCAGTGTGAATTAGTATATATAGTTATCTCCAGGACTGGGCAGTGTGAATTAGAGGATATAGTTATCTCCAGGACTGGGCAGTGTGAATTAGTATATATAGTTATCTCCAGGACTGGGCAGTGTGAATTAGAGGATATAGTTATCTCCAGGACTGGGCAGTGTGAATTAGAGGATATAGTTATCTCCAGGACTGGGCAGTGTGAATTATTATATATAGTTATCTCCAGGACTGGGCAGTGTGAATTAGAGGATATAGTTATCTCCAGGACTGGGCAGTGTGAATTAGAGGATGTAGTTATCTCCAGGACTGGGCAGTGTGAATTAGAGGATATAGTTATCTCCAGGACTGGGCAGTGTGAATTATTATATATAGTTATCTCCAGGACTGGACAGTGTGAATTAGAGGATATAGTTATCTCCAGGACTGGGCAGTGTGAATTAGAGGATATAGTTATCTCCAGGACTGGGCAGTGTGAATTAGAGGATGTAGTTATCTCCAGGACTGGGCAGTGTGAATTAGAGGATATAGTTATCTCCAGGACTGGGCAGTGTGAATTAGAGGATATAGTTATCTCCAGGACTGGGCAGTGTGAATTAGAGGATATAGTTATCTCCAGGACTGGGCAGTGTGAATTAGTATATATAGTTATCTCCAGGACTGGGCAGTGTGAATTAGAGGATATAGTTATCTCCAGGACTGGGCAGTGTGAATTAGAGGATATAGTTATCTCCAGGACTGGGCAGTGTGAATTATTATATATAGTTATCTCCAGGACTGGGCAGTGTGAATTAGAGGATATAGTTATCTCCAGGACTGGGCAGTGTGAATTAGAGGATATAGTTATCTCCAGGACTGGGCAGTGTGAATTAGAGGATGTAGTTATCTCCAGGACTGGGCAGTGTGAATTAGAGGATATAGTTATCTCCAGGACTGGGCAGTGTGAATTATTATATATAGTTATCTCCAGGACTGGACAGTGTGAATTAGAGGATATAGTTATCTCCAGGACTGGGCAGTGTGAATTAGAGGATATAGTTATCTCCAGGACTGGGCAGTGTGAATTAGAGGATATAGTTATCTCCAGGACTGGGCAGTGTGAATTAGAGGATGTAGTTATCTCCAGGACTGGGCAGTGTGAATTAGAGGATGTAGTTATCTCCAGGACTGGGCAGTGTGAATTAGAGGATATAGTTATCTCCAGGACTGGGCAGTGTGAATTAGAGGATATAGTTATCTCCAGGACTGGGCAGTGTGAATTAGAGGATATAGTTATCTCCAGGACTGGGCAGTGTGAATTAGAGGATATAGTTATCTCCAGGACTGGGCAGTGTGAATTAGAGGATGTAGTTATCTCCAGGACTGGGCAGTGTGAATTAGAGGATGTAGTTATCTCCAGGACTGGGCAGTGTGAATTAGAGGATATAGTTATCTCCAGGACTGGGCAGTGTGAATTAGAGGATGTAGTTATCTCCAGGACTGGGCAGTGTGAATTAGAGGATGTAGTTATCTCCAGGACTGGGCAGTGTGAATTAGAGGATATAGTTATCTCCAGGACTGGGCAGTGTGAATTAGAGGATGTAGTTATCTCCAGGTCTGGGCAGTGTGAATTATTATATATAGTTATCTCCAGGACTGGGCAGTGTGAATTAGAGGATATAGTTATCTCCAGGACTGGGCAGTGTGAATTAGTATATATAGTTATCTCCAGGACTGGGCAGTGTGAATTAGTATATATAGTTATCTCCAGGACTGGGCAGTGTGAATTAGAGGATATAGTTATCTCCAGGACTGGGCAGTGTGAATTAGTATATATAGTTATCTCCAGGACTGGGCAGTGTGAATTAGTATATATAGTTATCTCCAGGACTGGGCAGTGTGAATTAGAGGATATAGTTATCTCCAGGACTGGGCAGTGTGAATTAGAGGATATAGTTATCTCCAGGACTGGGCAGTGTGAATTAGTATATATAGTTATCTCCAGGACTGGGCAGTGTGAATTAGAGGATGTAGTTATCTCCAGGACTGGGCAGTGTGAGTTAGAGGATGTAGTTATCTCCAGGACTGGGCAGTGTGAATTAGAGGATATAGTTATCTCCAGGACTGGGCAGTGTGAATTAGAGGATATAGTTATCTCCAGGACTGGGCAGTGTGAATTATTATATATAGTTATCTCCAGGACTGGGCAGTGTGAATTAGAGGATATAGTTATCTCCAGGACTGGGCAGTGTGAATTAGTATATATAGTTATCTCCAGGACTGGGCAGTGTGAATTAGAGGATATAGTTATCTCCAGGACTGGGCAGTGTGAATTAGAGGATATAGTTATCTCCAGGACTGGGCAGTGTGAATTATTATATATAGTTATCTCCAGGACTGGGCAGTGTGAATTAGAGGATATAGTTATCTCCAGGACTGGGCAGTGTGAATTAGAGGATATAGTTATCTCCAGGACTGGGCAGTGTGAATTAGAGGATATAGTTATCTCCAGGACTGGGCAGTGTGAATTAGAGGATGTAGTTATCTCCAGGTCTGGGCAGTGTGAATTATTATATATAGTTATCTCCAGGACTGGGCAGTGTGAATTAGAGGATATAGTTATCTCCAGGACTGGGCATTGTGAATTAGTATATATAGTTATCTCCAGGACTGGGCAGTGTGAATTAGTATATATAGTTATCTCCAGGACTGGGCAGTGTGAATTAGAGGATATAGTTATCTCCAGGACTGGGCAGTGTGAATTAGTATATATAGTTATCTCCAGGACTGGGCAGTGTGAATTAGTATATATAGTTATCTCCAGGACTGGGCAGTGTGAATTAGAGGATATAGTTATCTCCAGGACTGGGCAGTGTGAATTAGAGGATATAGTTATCTCCAGGACTGGGCAGTGTGAATTAGTATATATAGTTATCTCCAGGACTGGGCAGTGTGAATTAGAGGATGTAGTTATCTCCAGGACTGGGCAGTGTGAGTTAGAGGATGTAGTTATCTCCAGGACTGGGCAGTGTGAATTAGAGGATATAGTTATCTCCAGGACTGGGCAGTGTGAATTAGAGGATATAGTTATCTCCAGGACTGGGCAGTGTGAATTATTATATATAGTTATCTCCAGGACTGGGCAGTGTGAATTAGTATATATAGTTATCTCCAGGACTGGGCAGTGTGAATTAGAGGATATAGTTATCTCCAGGACTGGGCAGTGTGAATTAGTATATATAGTTATCTCCAGGACTGGGCAGTGTGAATTAGAGGATATAGTTATCTCCAGGACTGGGCAGTGTGAATTAGAGGATATAGTTATCTCCAGGACTGGGCAGTGTGAATTATTATATATAGTTATCTCCAGGACTGGGCAGTGTGAATTAGAGGATATAGTTATCTCCAGGACTGGGCAGTGTGAATTAGAGGATGTAGTTATCTCCAGGACTGGGCAGTGTGAATTAGAGGATATAGTTATCTCCAGGACTGGGCAGTGTGAATTATTATATATAGTTATCTCCAGGACTGGACAGTGTGAATTAGAGGATATAGTTATCTCCAGGACTGCGCAGTGTGAATTAGAGGATATAGTTATCTCCAGGACTGGGCAGTGTGAATTAGAGGATGTAGTTATCTCCAGGACTGGGCAGTGTGAATTAGAGGATATAGTTATCTCCAGGACTGGGCAGTGTGAATTAGAGGATATAGTTATCTCCAGGACTGGGCAGTGTGAATTAGAGGATATAGTTATCTCCAGGACTGGGCAGTGTGAATTAGTATATATAGTTATCTCCAGGACTGGGAAGTGTGAATTAGAGGATATAGTTATCTCCAGGACTGGGCAGTGTGAATTAGAGGATATAGTTATCTCCAGGACTGGGCAGTGTGAATTATTATATATAGTTATCTCCAGGACTGGGCAGTGTGAATTAGAGGATATAGTTATCTCCAGGACTGGGCAGTGTGAATTAGAGGATATAGTTATCTCCAGGACTGGGCAGTGTGAATTAGAGGATGTAGTTATCTCCAGGACTGGGCAGTGTGAATTAGAGGATATAGTTATCTCCAGGACTGGGCAGTGTGAATTATTATATATAGTTATCTCCAGGACTGGACAGTGTGAATTAGAGGATATAGTTATCTCCAGGACTGGGCAGTGTGAATTAGAGGATATAGTTATCTCCAGGACTGGGCAGTGTGAATTAGAGGATATAGTTATCTCCAGGACTGGGCAGTGTGAATTAGAGGATGTAGTTATCTCCAGGACTGGGCAGTGTGAATTAGAGGATGTAGTTATCTCCAGGACTGGGCAGTGTGAATTAGAGGATATAGTTATCTCCAGGACTGGGCAGTGTGAATTAGAGGATATAGTTATCTCCAGGACTGGGCAGTGTGAATTAGAGGATATAGTTATCTCCAGGACTGGGCAGTGTGAATTAGAGGATATAGTTATCTCCAGGACTGGGCAGTGTGAATTAGAGGATGTAGTTATCTCCAGGACTGGGCAGTGTGAATTAGAGGATGTAGTTATCTCCAGGACTGGGCAGTGTGAATTAGAGGATATAGTTATCTCCAGGACTGGGCAGTGTGAATTAGAGGATGTAGTTATCTCCAGGACTGGGCAGTGTGAATTAGAGGATGTAGTTATCTCCAGGACTGGGCAGTGTGAATTAGAGGATATAGTTATCTCCAGGACTGGGCAGTGTGAATTAGAGGATATAGTTATCTCCAGGACTGGGCAGTGTGAATTAGAGGATATAGTTATCTCCAGGACTGGGCAGTGTGAATTAGAGGATGTAGTTATCTCCAGGTCTGGGCAGTGTGAATTATTATATATAGTTATCTCCAGGACTGGGCAGTGTGAATTAGAGGATATAGTTATCTCCAGGACTGGGCAGTGTGAATTAGTATATATAGTTATCTCCAGGACTGGGCAGTGTGAATTAGTATATATAGTTATCTCCAGGACTGGGCAGTGTGAATTAGAGGATATAGTTATCTCCAGGACTGGGCAGTGTGAATTAGTATATATAGTTATCTCCAGGACTGGGCAGTGTGAATTAGTATATATAGTTATCTCCAGGACTGGGCAGTGTGAATTAGAGGATATAGTTATCTCCAGGACTGGGCAGTGTGAATTAGAGGATATAGTTATCTCCAGGACTGGGCAGTGTGAATTAGTATATATAGTTATCTCCAGGACTGGGCAGTGTGAATTAGAGGATGTAGTTATCTCCAGGACTGGGCAGTGTGAGTTAGAGGATGTAGTTATCTCCAGGACTGGGCAGTGTGAATTAGAGGATATAGTTATCTCCAGGACTGGGCAGTGTGAATTAGAGGATATAGTTATCTCCAGGACTGGGCAGTGTGAATTATTATATATAGTTATCTCCAGGACTGGGCAGTGTGAATTAGAGGATATAGTTATCTCCAGGACTGGGCAGTGTGAATTAGTATATATAGTTATCTCCAGGACTGGGCAGTGTGAATTAGAGGATATAGTTATCTCCAGGACTGGGCAGTGTGAATTAGTATATATAGTTATCTCCAGGACTGGGCAGTGTGAATTAGTATATATAGTTATCTCCAGGACTGGGCAGTGTGAATTAGAGGATATAGTTATCTCCAGGACTGGGCAGTGTGAATTAGTATATATAGTTATCTCCAGGACTGGGCAGTGTGAATTAGTATATATAGTTATCTCCAGGACTGGGCAGTGTGAATTAGAGGATATAGTTATCTCCAGGACTGGGCAGTGTGAATTAGAGGATATAGTTATCTCCAGGACTGGGCAGTGTGAATTAGTATATATAGTTATCTCCAGGACTGGGCAGTGTGAATTAGAGGATGTAGTTATCTCCAGGACTGGGCAGTGTGAGTTAGAGGATGTAGTTATCTCCAGGACTGGGCAGTGTGAATTAGAGGATATAGTTATCTCCAGGACTGGGCAGTGTGAATTAGAGGATATAGTTATCTCCAGGACTGGGCAGTGTGAATTATTATATATAGTTATCTCCAGGACTGGGCAGTGTGAATTAGAGGATATAGTTATCTCCAGGACTGGGCAGTGTGAATTAGTATATATAGTTATCTCCAGGACTGGGCAGTGTGAATTAGAGGATATAGTTATCTCCAGGACTGGGCAGTGTGAATTAGAGGATATAGTTATCTCCAGGACTGGGCAGTGTGAATTATTATATATAGTTATCTCCAGGACTGGGCAGTGTGAATTAGAGGATATAGTTATCTCCAGGACTGGGCAGTGTGAATTAGAGGATATAGTTATCTCCAGGACTGGGCAGTGTGAATTATTATATATAGTTATCTCCAGGACTGGGCAGTGTGAATTAGTATATATAGTTATCTCCAGGACTGGGCAGTGTGAATTAGAGGATATAGTTATCTCCAGGACTGGGCAGTGTGAATTAGAGGATATAGTTATCTCCAGGACTGGGCAGTGTGAATTAGTATATATAGTTATCTCCAGGACTGGGCAGTGTGAATTAGAGGATGTAGTTATCTCCAGGACTGGGCAGTGTGAGTTAGAGGATGTAGTTATCTCCAGGACTGGGCAGTGTGAATTAGAGGATATAGTTATCTCCAGGACTGGGCAGTGTGAATTAGAGGATATAGTTATCTCCAGGACTGGGCAGTGTGAATTATTATATATAGTTATCTCCAGGACTGGGCAGTGTGAATTAGTATATATAGTTATCTCCAGGACTGGGCAGTGTGAATTAGAGGATATAGTTATCTCCAGGACTGGGCAGTGTGAATTAGTATATATAGTTATCTCCAGGACTGGGCAGTGTGAATTAGAGGATATAGTTATCTCCAGGACTGGGCAGTGTGAATTAGAGGATATAGTTATCTCCAGGACTGGGCAGTGTGAATTATTATATATAGTTATCTCCAGGACTGGGCAGTGTGAATTAGAGGATATAGTTATCTCCAGGACTGGGCAGTGTGAATTAGAGGATGTAGTTATCTCCAGGACTGGGCAGTGTGAATTAGAGGATATAGTTATCTCCAGGACTGGGCAGTGTGAATTATTATATATAGTTATCTCCAGGACTGGACAGTGTGAATTAGAGGATATAGTTATCTCCAGGACTGGGCAGTGTGAATTAGAGGATATAGTTATCTCCAGGACTGGGCAGTGTGAATTAGAGGATGTAGTTATCTCCAGGACTGGGCAGTGTGAATTAGAGGATATAGTTATCTCCAGGACTGGGCAGTGTGAATTAGAGGATATAGTTATCTCCAGGACTGGGCAGTGTGAATTAGAGGATATAGTTATCTCCAGGACTGGGCAGTGTGAATTAGTATATATAGTTATCTCCAGGACTGGGCAGTGTGAATTAGAGGATATAGTTATCTCCAGGACTGGGCAGTGTGAATTAGAGGATATAGTTATCTCCAGGACTGGGCAGTGTGAATTATTATATATAGTTATCTCCAGGACTGGGCAGTGTGAATTAGAGGATATAGTTATCTCCAGGACTGGGCAGTGTGAATTAGAGGATATAGTTATCTCCAGGACTGGGCAGTGTGAATTAGAGGATGTAGTTATCTCCAGGACTGGGCAGTGTGAATTAGAGGATATAGTTATCTCCAGGACTGGGCAGTGTGAATTAGAGGATATAGTTATCTCCAGGACTGGGCAGTGTGAATTAGAGGATGTAGTTATCTCCAGGACTGGGCAGTGTGAATTAGAGGATGTAGTTATCTCCAGGACTGGGCAGTGTGAATTAGAGGATATAGTTATCTCCAGGACTGGGCAGTGTGAATTAGAGGATATAGTTATCTCCAGGACTGGGCAGTGTGAATTAGAGGATATAGTTATCTCCAGGACTGGGCAGTGTGAATTAGAGGATATAGTTATCTCCAGGACTGGGCAGTGTGAATTAGAGGATGTAGTTATCTCCAGGACTGGGCAGTGTGAATTAGAGGATGTAGTTATCTCCAGGACTGGGCAGTGTGAATTAGAGGATATAGTTATCTCCAGGACTGGGCAGTGTGAATTAGAGGATGTAGTTATCTCCAGGACTGGGCAGTGTGAATTAGAGGATGTAGTTATCTCCAGGACTGGGCAGTGTGAATTAGAGGATATAGTTATCTCCAGGACTGGGCAGTGTGAATTAGAGGATATAGTTATCTCCAGGACTGGGCAGTGTGAATTAGAGGATATAGTTATCTCCAGGACTGGGCAGTGTGAATTAGAGGATGTAGTTATCTCCAGGTCTGGGCAGTGTGAATTATTATATATAGTTATCTCCAGGACTGGGCAGTGTGAATTAGAGGATATAGTTATCTCCAGGACTGGGCAGTGTGAATTAGTATATATAGTTATCTCCAGGACTGGGCAGTGTGAATTAGTATATATAGTTATCTCCAGGACTGGGCAGTGTGAATTAGAGGATATAGTTATCTCCAGGACTGGGCAGTGTGAATTAGTATATATAGTTATCTCCAGGACTGGGCAGTGTGAATTAGTATATATAGTTATCTCCAGGACTGGGCAGTGTGAATTAGAGGATATAGTTATCTCCAGGACTGGGCAGTGTGAATTAGAGGATATAGTTATCTCCAGGACTGGGCAGTGTGAATTAGTATATATAGTTATCTCCAGGACTGGGCAGTGTGAATTAGAGGATGTAGTTATCTCCAGGACTGGGCAGTGTGAGTTAGAGGATGTAGTTATCTCCAGGACTGGGCAGTGTGAATTAGAGGATATAGTTATCTCCAGGACTGGGCAGTGTGAATTAGAGGATATAGTTATCTCCAGGACTGGGCAGTGTGAATTATTATATATAGTTATCTCCAGGACTGGGCAGTGTGAATTAGAGGATATAGTTATCTCCAGGACTGGGCAGTGTGAATTAGTATATATAGTTATCTCCAGGACTGGGCAGTGTGAATTAGAGGATATAGTTATCTCCAGGACTGGGCAGTGTGAATTAGAGGATATAGTTATCTCCAGGACTGGGCAGTGTGAATTATTATATATAGTTATCTCCAGGACTGGGCAGTGTGAATTAGAGGATATAGTTATCTCCAGGACTGGGCAGTGTGAATTAGAGGATATAGTTATCTCCAGGACTGGGCAGTGTGAATTAGAGGATATAGTTATCTCCAGGACTGGGCAGTGTGAATTAGAGGATGTAGTTATCTCCAGGTCTGGGCAGTGTGAATTATTATATATAGTTATCTCCAGGACTGGGCAGTGTGAATTAGAGGATATAGTTATCTCCAGGACTGGGCATTGTGAATTAGTATATATAGTTATCTCCAGGACTGGGCAGTGTGAATTAGTATATATAGTTATCTCCAGGACTGGGCAGTGTGAATTAGAGGATATAGTTATCTCCAGGACTGGGCAGTGTGAATTAGTATATATAGTTATCTCCAGGACTGGGCAGTGTGAATTAGTATATATAGTTATCTCCAGGACTGGGCAGTGTGAATTAGAGGATATAGTTATCTCCAGGACTGGGCAGTGTGAATTAGAGGATATAGTTATCTCCAGGACTGGGCAGTGTGAATTAGTATATATAGTTATCTCCAGGACTGGGCAGTGTGAATTAGAGGATGTAGTTATCTCCAGGACTGGGCAGTGTGAGTTAGAGGATGTAGTTATCTCCAGGACTGGGCAGTGTGAATTAGAGGATATAGTTATCTCCAGGACTGGGCAGTGTGAATTAGAGGATATAGTTATCTCCAGGACTGGGCAGTGTGAATTATTATGTATAGTTATCTCCAGGACTGGGCAGTGTGAATTAGTATATATAGTTATCTCCAGGACTGGGCAGTGTGAATTAGAGGATATAGTTATCTCCAGGACTGGGCAGTGTGAATTAGTATATATAGTTATCTCCAGGACTGGGCAGTGTGAATTAGAGGATATAGTTATCTCCAGGACTGGGCAGTGTGAATTAGAGGATATAGTTATCTCCAGGACTGGTTAGTGTGAATTATTATATATAGTTATCTCCAGGACTGGGCAGTGTGAATTAGAGGATATAGTTATCTCCAGGACTGGGCAGTGTGAATTAGAGGATATAGTTATCTCCAGGACTGGGCAGTGTGAATTAGAGGATGTAGTTATCTCCAGGACTGGGCAGTGTGAATTAGAGGATATAGTTATCTCCAGGACTGGGCAGTGTGAATTATTATATATAGTTATCTCCAGGACTGGACAGTGTGAATTAGAGGATATAGTTATCTCCAGGACTGGGCAGTGTGAATTAGAGGATATAGTTATCTCCAGGACTGGGCAGTGTGAATTAGAGGATATAGTTATCTCCAGGACTGGGCAGTGTGAATTAGTATATATAGTTATCTCCAGGACTGGGCAGTGTGAATTAGAGGATATAGTTATCTCCAGGACTGGGCAGTGTGAATTATTATATATAGTTATCTCCAGGACTGGGCAGTGTGAATTAGAGGATATAGTTATCTCCAGGACTGGGCAGTGTGAATTAGAGGATATAGTTATCTCCAGGACTGGGCAGTGTGAATTAGAGGATGTAGTTATCTCCAGGACTAGGCAGTGTGAATTAGAGGATATAGTTATCTCCAGGACTGGGCAGTGTGAATTATTATATATAGTTATCTCCAGGACTGGACAGTGTGAATTAGAGGATATAGTTATCTCCAGGACTGGGCAGTGTGAATTAGAGGATATAGTTATCTCCAGGACTGGGCAGATTGAATTAGAGGATATAGTTATCTCCAGGACTGGGCAGTGTGAATTAGTATATATAGTTATCTCCAGGACTGGGCAGTGTGAATTAGAGGATATAGTTATCTCCAGGACTGGGCAGTGTGAATTAGAGGATATAGTTATCTCCAGGACTGGGCAGTGTGAATTATTATATATAGTTATCTCCAGGACTGGGCAGTGTGAATTAGAGGATATAGTTATCTCCAGGACTGGGCAGTGTGAATTAGAGGATATAGTTATCTCCAGGACTGGGCAGTGTGAATTAGAGGATGTAGTTATCTCCAGGACTGGGCAGTGTGAATTAGAGGATATAGTTATCTCCAGGACTGGGCAGTGTGAATTATTATATATAGTTATCTCCAGGACTGGGCAGTGTGAATTAGAGGATGTAGTTATCTCCAGGACTGGGCAGTGTGAATTAGAGGATATAGTTATCTCCAGGACTGGGCAGTGTGAATTAGAGGATATAGTTATCTCCAGGACTGGGCAGTGTGAATTAGAGGATATAGTTATCTCCAGGACTGGGCAGTGTGAATTAGAGGATGTAGTTATCTCCAGGTCTGGGCAGTGTGAATTAGTATATATAGTTATCTCCAGGACTGGGCAGTGTGAATTAGAGGATGTAGTTATCTCCAGGTCTGGGCAGTGTGAATTAGAGGATATAGTTATCTCCAGGACTGGGCAGTGTGAATTAGAGGATATAGTTATCTCCAGGACTGGGCAGTGTGAATTATTATATATAGTTATCTCCAGGACTGGGCAGTGTGAATTAGAGGATATAGTTATCTCCAGGACTGGGCAGTGTGAATTAGTATATATAGTTATCTCCAGGACTGGGCAGTGTGAATTAGAGGATATAGTTATCTCCAGGACTGGGCAGTGTGAATTAGAGGATGTAGTTATCTCCAGGACTGGGCAGTGTGAATTAGAGGATATAGTTATCTCCAGGACTGGGCAGTGTGAATTATTATATATAGTTATCTCCAGGACTGGACAGTGTGAATTAGAGGATATAGTTATCTCCAGGACTGGGCAGTGTGAATTAGAGGATATAGTTATCTCCAGGACTGGGCAGTGTGAATTAGAGGATATAGTTATCTCCAGGACTGGGCAGTGTGAATTAGTATATATAGTTATCTCCAGGACTGGGCAGTGTGAATTAGAGGATATAGTTATCTCCAGGACTGGGCAGTGTGAATTAGAGGATATAGTTATCTCCAGGACTGGGCAGTGTGAATTATTATATATAGTTATCTCCAGGACTGGGCAGTGTGAATTAGAGGATATAGTTATCTCCAGGACTGGGCAGTGTGAATTAGAGGATATAGTTATCTCCAGGACTTTGCAGTGTGAATTAGAGGATGTAGTTATCTCCAGGACTGGGCAGTGTGAATTAGAGGATATAGTTATCTCCAGGACTGGGCAGTGTGAATTATTATATATAGTTATCTCCAGGACTGGGCAGTGTGAATTAGAGGATGTAGTTATCTCCAGGACTGGGCAGTGTGAATTAGAGGATATAGTTATCTCCAGGACTGGGCAGTGTGAATTAGAGGATATAGTTATCTCCAGGACTGGGCAGTGTGAATTAGAGGATATAGTTATCTCCAGGACTGGGCAGTGTGAATTAGAGGATGTAGTTATCTCCAGGTCTGGGCAGTGTGAATTAGTATATATAGTTATCTCCAGGACTGGGCAGTGTGAATTAGAGGATGTAGTTATCTCCAGGTCTGGGCAGTGTGAATTAGAGGATATAGTTATCTCCAGGACTGGGCAGTGTGAATTAGAGGATGTAGTTATCTCCAGGACTGGGCAGTGTGAATTAGAGGATGTAGTTATCTCCAGGACTGGGCAGTGTGAATTAGAGGATGTAGTTATCTCCAGGACTGGGCAGTGTGAATTAGAGGATGTAGTTATCTCCAGGACTGGGCAGTGTGAATTAGTATATATAGTTATCTCCAGGACTGGGCAGTGTGAAATAGAGGATGTAGTTATCTCCAGGACTGGACAGTGTGAATTAGAGGATGTAGTTATCTCCAGGACTGGGCAGTGTGAATTAGTATATATAGTTATCTCCAGGACTGGGCAGTGTGAATTAGAGGATATAGTTATCTCCAGGACTGGGCAGTGTGAATTAGAGGATGTAGTTATCTCCAGGACTGGGCAGTGTGAATTAGAGGATGTAGTTATCTCCAGGACTGGGCAGTGTGAATTAGTATATATAGTTATCTCCAGGACTGGGCAGTGTGAAATAGAGGATGTAGTTATCTCCAGGACTGGACAGTGTGAATTAGAGGATGTAGTTATCTCCAGGACTGGGCAGTGTGAATTAGTATATATAGTTATCTCCAGGACTGGGCAGTGTGAATTAGAGGATATAGTTATCTCCAGGACTGGGCAGTGTGAATTAGAGGATGTAGTTATCTCCAGGACTGGGCAGTGTGAATTAGAGGATATAGTTATCTCCAGGACTGGGCAGTGTGAATTATTATATATAGTTATCTCCAGGACTGGACAGTGTGAATTAGAGGATATAGTTATCTCCAGGACTGGGCAGTGTGAATTAGAGGATATAGTTATCTCCAGGACTGGGCAGTGTGAATTAGAGGATATAGTTATCTCCAGGACTGGGCAGTGTGAATTAGTATATATAGTTATCTCCAGGACTGGGCAGTGTGAATTAGAGGATATAGTTATCTCCAGGACTGGGCAGTGTGAATTAGAGGATATAGTTATCTCCAGGACTGGGCAGTGTGAATTATTATATATAGTTATCTCCAGGACTGGGCAGTGTGAATTAGAGGATATAGTTATCTCCAGGACTGGGCAGTGTGAATTAGAGGATATAGTTATCTCCAGGACTGGGCAGTGTGAATTAGAGGATGTAGTTATCTCCAGGACTAGGCAGTGTGAATTAGAGGATATAGTTATCTCCAGGACTGGGCAGTGTGAATTATTACATATAGTTATCTCCAGGACTGGACAGTGTGAATTAGAGGATATAGTTATCTCCAGGACTGGGCAGTGTGAATTAGAGGATATAGTTATCTCCAGGACTGGGCAGTGTGAATTAGAGGATATAGTTATCTCCAGGACTGGGCAGTGTGAATTAGTATATATAGTTATCTCCAGGACTGGGCAGTGTGAATTAGAGGATATAGTTATCTCCAGGACTGGGCAGTGTGAATTAGAGGATATAGTTATCTCCAGGACTGGGCAGTGTGAATTATTATATATAGTTATCTCCAGGACTGGGCAGTGTGAATTAGAGGATATAGTTATCTCCAGGACTGGGCAGTGTGAATTAGAGGATATAGTTATCTCCAGGACTGGGCAGTGTGAATTAGAGGATGTAGTTATCTCCAGGACTGGGCAGTGTGAATTAGAGGATATAGTTATCTCCAGGACTGGGCAGTGTGAATTATTATATATAGTTATCTCCAGGACTGGGCAGTGTGAATTAGAGGATGTAGTTATCTCCAGGACTGGGCAGTGTGAATTAGAGGATATAGTTATCTCCAGGACTGGGCAGTGTGAATTAGAGGATATAGTTATCTCCAGGACTGGGCAGTGTGAATTAGAGGATATAGTTATCTCCAGGACTGGGCAGTGTGAATTAGAGGATGTAGTTATCTCCAGGTCTGGGCAGTGTGAATTAGTATATATAGTTATCTCCAGGACTGGGCAGTGTGAATTAGAGGATGTAGTTATCTCCAGGTCTGGGCAGTGTGAATTAGAGGATATAGTTATCTCCAGGACTGGGCAGTGTGAATTAGAGGATATAGTTATCTCCAGGACTGGGCAGTGTGAATTATTATATATAGTTATCTCCAGGACTGGGCAGTGTGAATTAGAGGATATAGTTATCTCCAGGACTGGGCAGTGTGAATTAGTATATATAGTTATCTCCAGGACTGGGCAGTGTGAATTAGAGGATATAGTTATCTCCAGGACTGGGCAGTGTGAATTAGAGGATGTAGTTATCTCCAGGACTGGGCAGTGTGAATTAGAGGATATAGTTATCTCCAGGACTGGGCAGTGTGAATTATTATATATAGTTATCTCCAGGACTGGACAGTGTGAATTAGAGGATATAGTTATCTCCAGGACTGGGCAGTGTGAATTAGAGGATATAGTTATCTCCAGGACTGGGCAGTGTGAATTAGAGGATATAGTTATCTCCAGGACTGGGCAGTGTGAATTAGTATATATAGTTATCTCCAGGACTGGGCAGTGTGAATTAGAGGATATAGTTATCTCCAGGACTGGGCAGTGTGAATTAGAGGATATAGTTATCTCCAGGACTGGGCAGTGTGAATTATTATATATAGTTATCTCCAGGACTGGGCAGTGTGAATTAGAGGATATAGTTATCTCCAGGACTGGGCAGTGTGAATTAGAGGATATAGTTATCTCCAGGACTTTGCAGTGTGAATTAGAGGATGTAGTTATCTCCAGGACTGGGCAGTGTGAATTAGAGGATATAGTTATCTCCAGGACTGGGCAGTGTGAATTATTATATATAGTTATCTCCAGGACTGGGCAGTGTGAATTAGAGGATGTAGTTATCTCCAGGACTGGGCAGTGTGAATTAGAGGATATAGTTATCTCCAGGACTGGGCAGTGTGAATTAGAGGATATAGTTATCTCCAGGACTGGGCAGTGTGAATTAGAGGATATAGTTATCTCCAGGACTGGGCAGTGTGAATTAGAGGATGTAGTTATCTCCAGGTCTGGGCAGTATGAATTAGTATATATAGTTATCTCCAGGACTGGGCAGTGTGAATTAGAGGATGTAGTTATCTCCAGGTCTGGGCAGTGTGAATTAGAGGATATAGTTATCTCCAGGACTGGGCAGTGTGAATTAGAGGATGTAGTTATCTCCAGGACTGGGCAGTGTGAATTAGAGGATGTAGTTATCTCCAGGACTGGGCAGTGTGAATTAGAGGATGTAGTTATCTCCAGGACTGGGCAGTGTGAATTAGAGGATGTAGTTATCTCCAGGACTGGGCAGTGTGAATTAGTATATATAGTTATCTCCAGGACTGGGCAGTGTGAAATAGAGGATGTAGTTATCTCCAGGACTGGACAGTGTGAATTAGAGGATGTAGTTATCTCCAGGACTGGGCAGTGTGAATTAGTATATATAGTTATCTCCAGGACTGGGCAGTGTGAAATAGAGGATGTAGTTATCTCCAGGACTGGACAGTGTGAATTAGAGGATGTAGTTATCTCCAGGACTGGGCAGTGTGAATTAGTATATATAGTTATCTCCAGGACTGGGCAGTGTGAATTAGAGGATATAGTTATCTCCAGGACTGGGCAGTGTGAATTAGAGGATGTAGTTATCTCCAGGACTGGGCAGTGTGAATTAGAGGATATAGTTATCTCCAGGACTGGGCAGTGTGAATTATTATATATAATTATCTCCAGGACTGGACAGTGTGAATTAGAGGATATAGTTATCTCCAGGACTGGGCAGTGTGAATTAGAGGATATAGTTATCTCCAGGACTGGGCAGTGTGAATTAGAGGATATAGTTATCTCCAGGACTGGGCAGTGTGAATTAGTATATATAGTTATCTCCAGGACTGGGCAGTGTGAATTAGAGGATATAGTTATCTCCAGGACTGGGCAGTGTGAATTAGAGGATATAGTTATCTCCAGGACTGGGCAGTGTGAATTATTATATATAGTTATCTCCAGGACTGGGCAGTGTGAATTAGAGGATATAGTTATCTCCAGGACTGGGCAGTGTGAATTAGAGGATATAGTTATCTCCAGGACTGGGCAGTGTGAATTAGAGGATGTAGTTATCTCCAGGACTGGGCAGTGTGAATTAGAGGATATAGTTATCTCCAGGACTGGGCAGTGTGAATTATTATATATAGTTATCTCCAGGACTGGGCAGTGTGAATTAGAGGATGTAGTTATCTCCAGGACTGGGCAGTGTGAATTAGAGGATATAGTTATCTCCAGGACTGGGCAGTGTGAATTAGAGGATATAGTTATCTCCAGGACTGGGCAGTGTGAATTAGAGGATATAGTTATCTCCAGGACTGGGCAGTGTGAATTAGAGGATGTAGTTATCTCCAGGTCTGGGCAGTGTGAATTAGTATATATAGTTATCTCCAGGACTGGGCAGTGTGAATTAGAGGATGTAGTTATCTCCAGGTCTGGGCAGTGTGAATTAGAGGATATAGTTATCTCCAGGACTGGGCAGTGTGAATTAGAGGATGTAGTTATCTCCAGGACTGGGCAGTGTGAATTAGAGGATGTAGTTATCTCCAGGACTGGGCAGTGTGAATTAGAGGATGTAGTTATCTCCAGGACTGGGCAGTGTGAATTAGAGAATGTAGTTATCTCCAGGACTGGGCAGTGTGAATTAGTATATATAGTTATCTCCAGGACTGGGCAGTGTGAAATAGAGGATGTAGTTATCTCCAGGACTGGACAGTGTGAATTAGAGGATGTAGTTATCTCCAGGACTGGGCAGTGTGAATTAGTATATATAGTTATCTCCAGGACTGGGCAGTGTGAATTAGAGGATATAGTTATCTCCAGGACTGGACAGTGTGAATTAGAGGATATAGTTATCTCCAGGACTGGGCAGTGTGAATTAGTATATATAGTTATCTCCAGGACTGGGCAGTGTGAATTAGAGGATATAGTTATCTCCAGGACTGGGCAGTGTGAATTAGTATATATAGTTATCTCCAGGACTGGGCAGTGTGAATTAGTATATATAGTTATCTCCAGGACTGGGCAGTGTGAATTAGAGGATATAGTTATCTCCAGGACTGGGCAGTGTGAATTAGAGGATGTAGTTATCTCCAGGACTGGGCAGTGTGAATTAGAGGATCTAGTTATCTCCAGGACTGGGCAGTGTGAATTAGAGGATATAGTTAACTGCAGGACTGGGCAGTGTGAATTAGAGGATATAGTTATCTCCAGGACTGGGCAGTGTGAATTAGAGGATATAGTTATCTCCAGGACTGGGCAGTGTGAATTAGAGGATGTAATTATCTCCAGGACTGGGCAGTGTGAATTAGAGGATGTAGTTATCTCCAGGACTGGGCAGTGTGAATTATTATATATAGTTATCTCCAGGACTGGGCAGTGTGAATTAGAGGATGTAGTTATCTCCAGGACTGGGCAGTGTGAATTAGTATATATAGTTATCTCCAGGACTGAGCAGTGTGAATTAGAGGATATAGTTATCTCCAGGACTGGGCAGTGTGAATTATTATATATAGTTATCTCCAGGACTGGGCAGTGTGAATTAGAGGATCTAGTTATCTCCAGGACTGGGCAGTGTGAATTAGAGGATATAGTTATCTCCAGGACTGGACAGTGTGAATTAGAGGATATAGTTATCTCCAGGACTGGGCAGTGTGAATTATTATATATAGTTATCTCCAGGACTGGGCAGTGTGAATTAGTATATATAGTTATCTCCAGGACTGGGCAGTGTGAATTAGTATATATAGTTATCTCCAGGACTGGGCAGTGTGAATTAGAGGATATAGTTATCTCCAGGACTGGGCAGTGTGAATTAGAGGATATAGTTATCTCCAGGACTGGGCAGTGTGAATTATTATATATAGTTATCTCCAGGACTGGGCAGTGTGAATTAGTATATATAGTTATCTCCAGGACTGGGCAGTGTGAATTAGTATATATAGTTATCTCCAGGACTGGGCAGTGTGAATTAGTATATATAGTTATCTCCAGGACTGGGCAGTGTGAATTAGAGGATATAGTTATCTCCAGGACTGGGCAGTGTGAATTAGTATATATAGTTATCTCCAGGACTGGGCAGTGTGAATTAGAGGATATAGTTATCTCCAGGACTGGGCAGTGTGAATTAGTATATATAGTTATCTCCAGGACTGGGCAGTGTGAATTAGAGGATATAGTTATCTCCAGGACTGGGCAGTGTGAATTAGAGGATATAGTTATCTCCAGGACTGGGCAGTGTGAATTATTATATATAGTTATCTCCAGGACTGGGCAGTGTGAATTAGAGGATATAGTTATCTCCAGGACTGGGCAGTGTGAATTAGAGGATATAGTTATCTCCAGGACTGGGCAGTGTGAATTAGAGGATATAGTTATCTCCAGGACTGGGCAGTGTGAATTAGAGGATGTAGTTATCTCCAGGACTGGGCAGTGTGAATTAGAGGATATAGTTATCTCCAGGACTGGGCAGTGTGAATTATTATATATAGTTATCTCCAGGACTGGACAGTGTGAATTAGAGGATATAGTTATCTCCAGGACTGGGCAGTGTGAATTAGAGGATATAGTTATCTCCAGGACTGGGCAGTGTGAATTAGAGGATATAGTTATCTCCAGGACTGGGCAGTGTGAATTAGAGGATGTAGTTATCTCCAGGACTGGGCAGTGTGAATTAGAGGATGTAGTTATCTCCAGGACTGGGCAGTGTGAATTAGAGGATATAGTTATCTCCAGGACTGGGCAGTGTGAATTAGAGGATATAGTTATCTCCAGGACTGGGCAGTGTGAATTAGAGGATATAGTTATCTCCAGGACTGGGCAGTGTGAATTAGAGGATATAGTTATCTCCAGGACTGGGCAGTGTGAATTAGAGGATGTAGTTATCTCCAGGACTGGGCAGTGTGAATTAGAGGATGTAGTTATCTCCAGGACTGGGCAGTGTGAATTAGAGGATATAGTTATCTCCAGGACTGGGCAGTGTGAATTAGAGGATGTAGTTATCTCCAGGACTGGGCAGTGTGAATTAGAGGATGTAGTTATCTCCAGGACTGGGCAGTGTGAATTAAAGGATATAGTTATCTCCAGGACTGGGCAGTGTGAATTAGAGGATATAGTTATCTCCAGGACTGGGCAGTGTGAATTAGAGGATATAGTTATCTCCAGGACTGGGCAGTGTGAATTAGAGGATGTAGTTATCTCCAGGTCTGGGCAGTGTGAATTAGTATTTATAGTTATCTCCAGGACTGGACAGTGTGAATTAGAGGATGTAGTTATCTCCAGGTCTGGGCAGTGTGAATTAGAGGATATAGTTATCTCCAGGACTGGGCAGTGTGAATTAGAGGATGTAATTATCTCCAGGACTGGGCAGTGTGAATTAGAGGATGTAGTTATCTCCAGGACTGGGCAGTGTGAATTAGAGGATGTAGTTATCTCCAGGACTGGGCAGTGTGAATTAGAGGATGTAGTTATCTCCAGGACTGGGCAGTGTGAATTAGTATATATAGTTATCTCCAGGACTGGGCAGTGTGAATTAGAGGATGTAGTTATCTCCAGGACTGGACAGTGTGAATTAGAGGATGTAGTTATCTCCAGGACTGGGCAGTGTGAATTAGTATATATAGTTATCTCCAGGACTGGGCAGTGTGAATTAGAGGATATAGTTATCTCCAGGACTGGGCAGTGTGAATTAGAGGATATAGTTATCTCCAGGACTGGACAGTGTGAATTAGAGGATATAGTTATCTCCAGGACTGGGCAGTGTGAATTAGTATATATAGTTATCTCCAGGACTGGGCAGTGTGAATTAGAGGATATAGTTATCTCCAGGACTGGGCAGTGTGAATTAGTATATATAGTTATCTCCAGGACTGGGCAGTGTGAATTAGTATATATAGTTATCTCCAGGACTGGGCAGTGTGAATTAGAGGATATAGTTATCTCCAGGACTGGGCAGTGTGAATTAGAGGATGTAGTTATCTCCAGGACTGGGCAGTGTGAATTAGAGGATCTAGTTATCTCCAGGACTGGGCAGTGTGAATTAGAGGATATAGTTAACTCCAGGACTGGGCAGTGTGAATTAGAGGATATAGTTATCTCCAGGACTGGGCAGTGTGAATTAGAGGATATAGTTATCTCCAGGACTGGGCAGTGTGAATTAGAGGATGTAATTATCTCCAGGACTGGGCAGTGTGAATTAGTATATATAGTTATCTCCAGGACTGAGCAGTGTGAATTAGAGGATATAGTTATCTCCAGGACTGGGCAGTGTGAATTATTATATATAGTTATCTCCAGGACTGGGCAGTGTGAATTAGAGGATATAGTTATCTCCAGGACTGGGCAGTGTGAATTAGTATATATAGTTATCTCCAGGACTGGGCAGTGTGAATTAGAGGATATAGTTATCTCCAGGACTGGGCAGTGTGAATTAGAGGATATAGTTATCTCCAGGACTGGGCAGTGTGAATTATTATATATAGTTATCTCCAGGACTGGGCAGTGTGAATTAGTATATATAGTTATCTCCAGGACTGGGCAGTGTGAATTAGTATATATAGTTATCTCCATGACTGGGCAGTGTGAATTAGAGGATATAGTTATCTCCAGGACTGGGCAGTGTGAATTAGTATATATAGTTATCTCCAGGACTGGGCAGTGTGAATTAGAGGATATAGTTATCTCCAGGACTGGGCAGTGTGAATTAGTATATATAGTTATCTCCAGGACTGGGCAGTGTGAATTAGAGGATATAGTTATCTCCAGGACTGGGCAGTGTGAATTATTATATATAGTTTTCTCCAGGACTGGGCAGTGTGAATTAGAGGATATAGTTATCTCCAGGACTGGGCAGTGTGAATTAGAGGATGTAGTTATCTCCAGGACTGGGCAGTGTGAATTAGTATATATAGTTATCTCCAGGACTGGGCAGTGTGAATTAGAGGATGTAGTTATCTCCAGGACTGGGCAGTGTGAATTAGAGGATGTAGTTATCTCCAGGACTGGGCAGTGTGAATTAGAGGATGTAGTTATCTCCAGGACTGGGCAGTGTGAATTAGTATATATAGTTATCTCCAGGACTGGGCAGTGTGAATTAGAGGATGTAGTTATCTCCAGGACTGGACAGTGTGAATTAGAGGATGTAGTTATCTCCAGGACTGGGCAGTGTGAATTAGTATATATAGTTATCTCCAGGACTGGGCAGTGTGAATTAGAGGATATAGTTATCTCCAGGACTGGGCAGTGTGAATTAGAGGATATAGTTATCTCCAGGACTGGACAGTGTGAATTAGAGGATATAGTTATCTCCAGGACTGGGCAGTGTGAATTAGTATATATAGTTATCTCCAGGACTGGGCAGTGTGAATTAGAGGATATAGTTATCTCCAGGACTGGGCAGTGTGAATTAGTATATATAGTTATCTCCAGGACTGGGCAGTGTGAATTAGTATATATAGTTATCTCCAGGACTGGGCAGTGTGAATTAGAGGATATAGTTATCTCCAGGACTGGGCAGTGTGAATTAGAGGATGTAGTTATCTCCAGGACTGGGCAGTGTGAATTAGAGGATCTAGTTATCTCCAGGACTGGGCAGTGTGAATTAGAGGATATAGTTAACTCCAGGACTGGGCAGTGTGAATTAGAGGATATAGTTATCTCCAGGACTGGGCAGTGTGAATTAGAGGATATAGTTATCTCCAGGACTGGGCAGTGTGAATTAGAGGATGTAATTATCTCCAGGACTGGGCAGTGTGAATTAGTATATATAGTTATCTCCAGGACTGAGCAGTGTGAATTAGAGGATATAGTTATCTCCAGGACTGGGCAGTGTGAATTATTATATATAGTTATCTCCAGGACTGGGCAGTGTGAATTAGAGGATATAGTTATCTCCAGGACTGGGCAGTGTGAATTATTATATATAGTTATCTCCAGGACTGGGCAGTGTGAATTAGTATATATAGTTATCTCCAGGACTGGGCAGTGTGAATTAGTATATATAGTTATCTCCATGACTGGGCAGTGTGAATTAGAGGATATAGTTATCTCCAGGACTGGGCAGTGTGAATTAGTATATATAGTTATCTCCAGGACTGGGCAGTGTGAATTAGAGGATATAGTTATCTCCAGGACTGGGCAGTGTGAATTAGTATATATAGTTATCTCCAGGACTGGGCAGTGTGAATTAGAGGATATAGTTATCTCCAGGACTGGGCAGTGTGAATTATTATATATAGTTTTCTCCAGGACTGGGCAGTGTGAATTAGAGGATATAGTTATCTCCAGGACTGGGCAGTGTGAATTAGAGGATGTAGTTATCTCCAGGACTGGGCAGTGTGAATTAGTATATATAGTTATCTCCAGGACTGGGCAGTGTGAATTAGAGGATGTAGTTATCTCCAGGACTGGGCAGTGTGAATTAGAGGATGTAGTTATCTCCAGGACTGGGCAGTGTGAATTAGAGGATGTAGTTATCTCCAGGACTGGGCAGTGTGAATTAGTATATATAGTTATCTCCAGGACTGGGCAGTGTGAATTAGAGGATGTAGTTATCTCCAGGACTGGACAGTGTGAATTAGAGGATGTAGTTATCTCCAGGACTGGGCAGTGTGAATTAGTATATATAGTTATCTCCAGGACTGGGCAGTGTGAATTAGAGGATATAGTTATCTCCAGGACTGGGCAGTGTGAATTAGAGGATATAGTTATCTCCAGGACTGGACAGTGTGAATTAGAGGATATAGTTATCTCCAGGACTGGGCAGTGTGAATTAGTATATATAGTTATCTCCAGGACTGGGCAGTGTGAATTAGAGGATATAGTTATCTCCAGGACTGGGCAGTGTGAATTAGTATATATAGTTATCTCCAGGACTGGGCAGTGTGAATTAGTATATATAGTTATCTCCAGGACTGGGCAGTGTGAATTAGAGGATATAGTTATCTCCAGGACTGGGCAGTGTGAATTAGAGGATGTAGTTATCTCCAGGACTGGGCAGTGTGAATTAGAGGATCTAGTTATCTCCAGGACTGGGCAGTGTGAATTAGAGGATATAGTTAACTCCAGGACTGGGCAGTGTGAATTAGAGGATATAGTTATCTCCAGGACTGGGCAGTGTGAATTAGAGGATATAGTTATCTCCAGAACTGGGCAGTGTGAATTAGAGGATGTAATTATCTCCAGGACTGGGCAGTGTGAATTAGTATATATAGTTATCTCCAGGACTGAGCAGTGTGAATTAGAGGATATAGTTATCTCCAGGACTGGGCAGTGTGAATTATTATATATAGTTATCTCCAGGACTGGGCAGTGTGAATTAGAGGATATAGTTATCTCCAGGACTGGGCAGTGTGAATTAGTATATATAGTTATCTCCAGGACTGGGCAGTGTGAATTAGAGGATATAGTTATCTCCAGGACTGGGCAGTGTGAATTAGAGGATATAGTTATCTCCAGGACTGGGCAGTGTGAATTATTATATATAGTTATCTCCAGGACTGGGCAGTGTGAATTAGTATATATAGTTATCTCCAGGACTGGGCAGTGTGAATTAGTATATATAGTTATCTCCATGACTGGGCAGTGTGAATTAGAGGATATAGTTATCTCCAGGACTGGGCAGTGTGAATTAGTATATATAGTTATCTCCAGGACTGGGCAGTGTGAATTAGAGGATATAGTTATCTCCAGGACTGGGCAGTGTGAATTAGAGGATATAGTTATCTCCAGAACTGGGCAGTGTGAATTAGAGGATGTAATTATCTCCAGGACTGGGCAGTGTGAATTAGTATATATAGTTATCTCCAGGACTGAGCAGTGTGAATTAGAGGATATAGTTATCTCCAGGACTGGGCAGTGTGAATTATTATATATAGTTATCTCCAGGACTGGGCAGTGTGAATTAGAGGATATAGTTATCTCCAGGACTGGGCAGTGTGAATTAGTATATATAGTTATCTCCAGGACTGGGCAGTGTGAATTAGAGGATATAGTTATCTCCAGGACTGGGCAGTGTGAATTAGAGGATATAGTTATCTCCAGGACTGGGCAGTGTGAATTATTATATATAGTTATCTCCAGGACTGGGCAGTGTGAATTAGTATATATAGTTATCTCCAGGACTGGGCAGTGTGAATTAGTATATATAGTTATCTCCATGACTGGGCAGTGTGAATTAGAGGATATAGTTATCTCCAGGACTGGGCAGTGTGAATTAGTATATATAGTTATCTCCAGGACTGGGCAGTGTGAATTAGAGGATATAGTTATCTCCAGGACTGGGCAGTGTGAATTAGTATATATAGTTATCTCCAGGACTGGGCAGTGTGAATTAGAGGATATAGTTATCTCCAGGACTGGGCAGTGTGAATTATTATATATAGTTATCTCCAGGACTGGGCAGTGTGAATTAGAGGATATAGTTATCTCCAGGACTGGGCAGTGTGAATTAGTATATATAGTTATCTCCAGGACTGGGCAGTGTGAATTAGAGGATATAGTTATCTCCAGGACTGGGCAGTGTGAATTAGAGGATATAGTTATCTCCAGGACTGGGCAGTGTGAATTATTATATATAGTTATCTCCAGGACTGGGCAGTGTGAATTAGAGGATATAGTTATCTCCAGGACTGGGCAGTGTGAATTAGAGGATATAGTTATCTCCAGGACTGGGCAGTGTGAATTAGAGGATGTAGTTATCTCCAGGACTGGGCAGTGTGAATTAGAGGATATAGTTATCTCCAGGACTGGGCAGTGTGAATTATTATATATAGTTATCTCCAGGACTGGACAGTGTGAATTAGAGGATATAGTTATCTCCAGGACTGGGCAGTGTGAATTAGAGGATATAGTTATCTCCAGGACTGGGCAGTGTGAATTAGAGGATATAGTTATCTCCAGGACTGGGCAGTGTGAATTAGAGGATGTAGTTATCTCCAGGACTGGGCAGTGTGAATTAGAGGATGTAGTTATCTCCAGGACTGGGCAGTGTGAATTAGAGGATATAGTTATCTCCAGGACTGGGTAGTGTGAATTAGAGGATATAGTTATCTCCAGGACTGGGCAGTGTGAATTAGAGGATATAGTTATCTCCAGGACTGGGCAGTGTGAATTAGAGGATATAGTTATCTCCAGGACTGGGCAGTGTGAATTAGAGGATGTAGTTATCTCCAGGACTGGGCAGTGTGAATTAGAGGATGTAGTTATCTCCAGGACTGGGCAGTGTGAATTAGAGGATATA
This sequence comes from Salvelinus fontinalis, assembly GCF_029448725.1. Classification (NCBI taxonomy): domain Eukaryota; kingdom Metazoa; phylum Chordata; class Actinopteri; order Salmoniformes; family Salmonidae; genus Salvelinus; species Salvelinus fontinalis. The sequence goes on along the minus strand of NW_026600352.1, from coordinate 200,014 downwards.
GTTATCTCCAGGACTGGGCAGTGTGAATTAGAGGATGTAGTTATCTCCAGGACTGGGCAGTGTGAATTAGAGGATGTAGTTATCTCCAGGACTGGGCAGTGTGAATTAGAGGATATAGTTATCTCCAGGACTGGGCAGTGTGAATTAGAGGATATAGTTATCTCCAGGACTGGGCAGTGTGAATTAGAGGATATAGTTATCTCCAGGACTGGGCAGTGTGAATTAGAGGATGTAGTTATCTCCAGGTCTGGGCAGTGTGAATTAGTATATATAGTTATCTCCAGGACTGGACAGTGTGAATTAGAGGATGTAGTTATCTCCAGGTCTGGGCAGTGTGAATTAGAGGATATAGTTATCTCCAGGACTGGGCAGTGTGAATTAGAGGATGTAGTTATCTCCAGGACTGGGCAGTGTGAATTAGAGGATGTAGTTATCTCCAGGACTGGGCAGTGTGAATTAGAGGATGTAGTTATCTCCAGGACTGGGCAGTGTGAATTAGTATATATAGTTATCTCCAGGACTGGGCAGTGTGAATTAGAGGATGTAGTTATCTCCAGGACTGGACAGTGTGAATTAGAGGATGTAGTTATCTCCAGGACTGGGCAGTGTGAATTAGTATATATAGTTATCTCCAGGACTGGGCAGTGTGAATTAGAGGATATAGTTATCTCCAGGACTGGGCAGTGTGAATTAGAGGATATAGTTATCTCCAGGACTGGACAGTGTGAATTAGAGGATATAGTTATCTCCAGGACTGGGCAGTGTGAATTAGTATATATAGTTATCTCCAGGACTGGGCAGTGTGAATTAGAGGATATAGTTATCTCCAGGACTGGGCAGTGTGAATTAGTATATATAGTTATCTCCAGGACTGGGCAGTGTGAATTAGTATATATAGTTATCTCCAGGACTGGGCAGTGTGAATTAGAGGATGTAGTTATCTCCAGGACTGGGCAGTGTGAATTAGAGGATATAGTTATCTCCAGAACTGGGCAGTGTGAATTAGAGGATGTAGTTATCTCCAGGACTGGGCAGTGTGAATTAGAGGATCTAGTTATCTCCAGGACTGGGCAGTGTGAATTAGAGGATATAGTTAACTCCAGGACTGGGCAGTGTGAATTAGAGGATATAGTTATCTCCAGGACTGGGCAGTGTGAATTAGAGGATATAGTTATCTCCAGGACTGGGCAGTGTGAATTAGTATATATAGTTATCTCCAGGACTGGGCAGTGTGAATTAGAGGATATAGTTATCTCCAGGACTGGGCAGTGTGAATTAGAGGATACAGTTATCTCCAGGACTGGGCAGTGTGAATTATTATATATAGTTATCTCCAGGACTGGGCAGTGTGAATTAGAGGATATAGTTATCTCCAGGACTGGGCAGTGTGAATTAGAGGATATAGTTATCTCCAGGACTGGGCAGTGTGAATTAGAGGATGTAGTTATCTCCAGGACTGGGCAGTGTGAATTAGAGGATATAGTTATCTCCAGGACTGGGCAGTGTGAATTATTATATATAGTTATCTCCAGGACTGGGCAGTGTGAATTAGAGGATGTAGTTATCTCCAGGACTGGGCAGTGTGAATTAGAGGATATAGTTATCTCCAGGACTGGGCAGTGTGAATTAGAGGATATAGTTATCTCCAGGACTGGGCAGTGTGAATTAGAGGATATAGTTATCTCCAGGACTGGGCAGTGTGAATTAGAGGATGTAGTTATCTCCAGGTCTGGGCAGTGTGAATTAGTATATATAGTTATCTCCAGGACTGGGCAGTGTGAATTAGAGGATGTAGTTATCTCCAGGTCTGGGCAGTGTGAATTAGAGGATATAGTTATCTCCAGGACTGGGCAGTGTGAATTAGAGGATATAGTTATCTCCAGGACTGGGCAGTGTGAATTATTATATATAGTTATCTCCAGGACTGGGCAGTGTGAATTAGAGGATATAGTTATCTCCAGGACTGGGCAGTGTAAATTAGTATATATAGTTATCTCCAGGACTGGGCAGTGTGAATTAGAGGATATAGTTATCTCCAGGACTGGGCAGTGTGAATTAGAGGATATACTTATCTCCAGGACTGGGCAGTGTGAATTATTATATATAGTTATCTCCAGGACTGGACAGTGTGAATTAGAGGATATAGTTATCTCCAGGACTGGGCAGTGTGAATTAGAGGATATAGTTATCTCCAGGACTGGGCAGTGTGAATTAGAGGATATAGTTATCTCCAGGACTGGGCAGTGTGAATTAGTATATATAGTTATCTCCAGGACTGGGCAGTGTGAATTAGAGGATATAGTTATCTCCAGGACTGGGCAGTGTGAATTAGAGGATATAGTTATCTCCAGGACTGGGCAGTGTGAATTATTATATATAGTTATCTCCAGGACTGGGCAGTGTGAATTAGAGGATATAGTTATCTCCAGGACTGGGCAGTGTGAATTAGAGGATATAGTTATCTCCAGGACTGGGCAGTGTGAATTAGAGGATGTAGTTATCTCCAGGACTGGGCAGTGTGAATTAGAGGATATAGTTATCTCCAGGACTGGGCAGTGTGAATTATTATATATAGTTATCTCCAGGACTGGGCAGTGTGAATTAGAGGATGTAGTTATCTCCAGGACTGGGCAGTGTGAATTAGAGGATATAGTTATCTCCAGGACTGGGCAGTGTGAATTAGAGGATATAGTTATCTCCAGGACTGGGCAGTGTGAATTAGAGGATATAGTTATCTCCAGGACTGGGCAGTGTGAATTAGAGGATGTAGTTATCTCCAGGTCTGGGCAGTGTGAATTAGTATATATAGTTATCTCCAGGACTGGGCAGTGTGAATTAGAGGATGTAGTTATCTCCAGGTCTGGGCAGTGTGAATTAGAGGATATAGTTATCTCCAGGACTGGGCAGTGTGAATTAGAGGATGTAGTTATCTCCAGGACTGGGCAGTGTGAATTAGAGGATGTAGTTATCTCCAGGACTGGGCAGTGTGAATTAGAGGATGTAGTTATCTCCAGGACTGGGCAGTGTGAATTAGAGGATGTAGTTATCTCCAGGACTGGGCAGTGTGAATTAGTATATATAGTTATCTCCAGGACTGGGCAGTGTGAAATAGAGGATGTAGTTATCTCCAGGACTGGACAGTGTGAATTAGAGGATGTAGTTATCTCCAGGACTGGGCAGTGTGAATTAGTATATATAGTTATCTCCAGGACTGGGCAGTGTGAATTAGAGGATATAGTTATCTCCAGGACTGGGCAGTGTGAATTAGAGGATGTAGTTATCTCCAGGACTGGGCAGTGTGAATTAGAGGATGTAGTTATCTCCAGGACTGGGCAGTGTGAATTAGTATATATAGTTATCTCCAGGACTGGGCAGTGTGAAATAGAGGATGTAGTTATCTCCAGGACTGGACAGTGTGAATTAGAGGATGTAGTTATCTCCAGGACTGGGCAGTGTGAATTAGTATATATAGTTATCTCCAGGACTGGGCAGTGTGAATTAGAGGATATAGTTATCTCCAGGACTGGGCAGTGTGAATTAGAGGATGTAGTTATCTCCAGGACTGGGCAGTGTGAATTAGAGGATATAGTTATCTCCAGGACTGGGCAGTGTGAATTATTATATATAGTTATCTCCAGGACTGGACAGTGTGAATTAGAGGATATAGTTATCTCCAGGACTGGGCAGTGTGAATTAGAGGATATAGTTATCTCCAGGACTGGGCAGTGTGAATTAGAGGATATAGTTATCTCCAGGACTGGGCAGTGTGAATTAGTATATATAGTTATCTCCAGGACTGGGCAGTGTGAATTAGAGGATATAGTTATCTCCAGGACTGGGCAGTGTGAATTAGAGGATATAGTTATCTCCAGGACTGGGCAGTGTGAATTATTATATATAGTTATCTCCAGGACTGGGCAGTGTGAATTAGAGGATATAGTTATCTCCAGGACTGGGCAGTGTGAATTAGAGGATATAGTTATCTCCAGGACTGGGCAGTGTGAATTAGAGGATGTAGTTATCTCCAGGACTGGGCAGTGTGAATTAGAGGATATAGTTATCTCCAGGACTGGGCAGTGTGAATTATTATATATAGTTATCTCCAGGACTGGGCAGTGTGAATTAGAGGATGTAGTTATCTCCAGGACTGGGCAGTGTGAATTAGAGGATATAGTTATCTCCAGGACTGGGCAGTGTGAATTAGAGGATATAGTTATCTCCAGGACTGGGCAGTGTGAATTAGAGGATATAGTTATCTCCAGGACTGGGCAGTGTGAATTAGTATATATAGTTATCTCCAGGACTGGGCAGTGTGAATTAGAGGATATAGTTATCTCCAGGACTGGGCAGTGTGAATTAGTATATATAGTTATCTCCAGGACTGGGCAGTGTGAATTAGTATATATAGTTATCTCCAGGACTGGGCAGTGTGAATTAGAGGATATAGTTATCTCCAGGACTGGGCAGTGTGAATTAGAGGATGTAGTTATCTCCAGGACTGGGCAGTGTGAATTAGAGGATCTAGTTATCTCCAGGACTGGGCAGTGTGAATTAGAGGATATAGTTAACTGCAGGACTGGGCAGTGTGAATTAGAGGATATAGTTATCTCCAGGACTGGGCAGTGTGAATTAGAGGATATAGTTATCTCCAGGACTGGGCAGTGTGAATTAGAGGATGTAATTATCTCCAGGACTGGGCAGTGTGAATTAGAGGATGTAGTTATCTCCAGGACTGGGCAGTGTGAATTATTATATATAGTTATCTCCAGGACTGGGCAGTGTGAATTAGAGGATGTAGTTATCTCCAGGACTGGGCAGTGTGAATTAGTATATATAGTTATCTCCAGGACTGAGCAGTGTGAATTAGAGGATATAGTTATCTCCAGGACTGGGCAGTGTGAATTAGTATATATAGTTATCTCCAGGACTGGGCAGTGTGAATTAGTATATATAGTTATCTCCAGGACTGGGCAGTGTGAATTAGAGGATATAGTTATCTCCAGGACTGGGCAGTGTGAATTAGAGGATGTAGTTATCTCCAGGACTGGGCAGTGTGAATTAGAGGATCTAGTTATCTCCAGGACTGGGCAGTGTGAATTAGAGGATATAGTTAACTGCAGGACTGGGCAGTGTGAATTAGAGGATATAGTTATCTCCAGGACTGGGCAGTGTGAATTAGAGGATATAGTTATCTCCAGGACTGGGCAGTGTGAATTAGAGGATGTAATTATCTCCAGGACTGGGCAGTGTGAATTAGAGGATGTAGTTATCTCCAGGACTGGGCAGTGTGAATTATTATATATAGTTATCTCCAGGACTGGGCAGTGTGAATTAGAGGATGTAGTTATCTCCAGGACTGGGCAGTGTGAATTAGTATATATAGTTATCTCCAGGACTGAGCAGTGTGAATTAGAGGATATAGTTATCTCCAGGACTGGGCAGTGTGAATTATTATATATAGTTATCTCCAGGACTGGGCAGTGTGAATTAGAGGATCTAGTTATCTCCAGGACTGGGCAGTGTGAATTAGAGGATATAGTTATCTCCAGGACTGGACAGTGTGAATTAGAGGATATAGTTATCTCCAGGACTGGGCAGTGTGAATTATTATATATAGTTATCTCCAGGACTGGGCAGTGTGAATTAGTATATATAGTTATCTCCAGGACTGGGCAGTGTGAATTAGTATATATAGTTATCTCCAGGACTGGGCAGTGTGAATTAGAGGATATAGTTATCTCCAGGACTGGGCAGTGTGAATTAGAGGATATAGTTATCTCCAGGACTGGGCAGTGTGAATTATTATATATAGTTATCTCCAGGACTGGGCAGTGTGAATTAGTATATATAGTTATCTCCAGGACTGGGCAGTGTGAATTAGTATATATAGTTATCTCCAGGACTGGGCAGTGTGAATTAGTATATATAGTTATCTCCAGGACTGGGCAGTGTGAATTAGAGGATATAGTTATCTCCAGGACTGGGCAGTGTGAATTAGTATATATAGTTATCTCCAGGACTGGGCAGTGTGAATTAGAGGATATAGTTATCTCCAGGACTGGGCAGTGTGAATTATTATATATAGTTATCTCCAGGACTGGGCAGTGTGAATTAGAGGATATAGTTATCTCCAGGACTGGGCAGTGTGAATTAGTATATATAGTTATCTCCAGGACTGGGCAGTGTGAATTAGAGGATATAGTTATCTCCAGGACTGGGCAGTGTGAATTATTATATATAGTTATCTCCAGGACTGGGCAGTGTGAATTAGAGGATATAGTTATCTCCAGGACTGGGCAGTGTGAATTAGTATATATAGTTATCTCCAGGACTGGGCAGTGTGAATTAGAGGATATAGTTATCTCCAGGACTGGGCAGTGTGAATTAGAGGATATAGTTATCTCCAGGACTGGGCAGTGTGAATTATTATATATAGTTATCTCCAGGACTGGGCAGTGTGAATTAGTATATATAGTTATCTCCAGGACTGGGCAGTGTGAATTAGAGGATATAGTTATCTCCAGGACTGGGCAGTGTGAATTAGTATATATAGTTATCTCCAGGACTGGGCAGTGTGAATTAGAGGATATAGTTATCTCCAGGACTGGGCAGTGTGAATTAGAGGATATAGTTATCTCCAGGACTGGGCAGTGTGAATTATTATATATAGTTATCTCCAGGACTGGGCAGTGTGAATTAGAGGATATAGTTATCTCCAGGACTGGGCAGTGTGAATTAGAGGATATAGTTATCTCCAGGACTGGGCAGTGTGAATTAGAGGATGTAGTTATCTCCAGGACTGGGCAGTGTGAATTAGAGGATATAGTTATCTCCAGGACTGGGCAGTGTGAATTATTATATATAGTTATCTCCAGGACTGGACAGTGTGAATTAGAGGATATAGTTATCTCCAGGACTGGGCAGTGTGAATTAGAGGATATAGTTATCTCCAGGACTGGGCAGTGTGAATTAGAGGATATAGTTATCTCCAGGACTGGGCAGTGTGAATTAGAGGATGTAGTTATCTCCAGGACTGGGCAGTGTGAATTAGAGGATGTAGTTATCTCCAGGACTGGGCAGTGTGAATTAGAGGATATAGTTATCTCCAGGACTGGGCAGTGTGAATTAGAGGATATAGTTATCTCCAGGACTGGGCAGTGTGAATTAGAGGATATAGTTATCTCCAGGACTGGGCAGTGTGAATTAGAGGATATAGTTATCTCCAGGACTGGGCAGTGTGAATTAGAGGATGTAGTTATCTCCAGGACTGGGCAGTGTGAATTAGAGGATGTAGTTATCTCCAGGACTGGGCAGTGTGAATTAGAGGATATAGTTATCTCCAGGACTGGGCAGTGTGAATTAGAGGATGTAGTTATCTCCAGGACTGGGCAGTGTGAATTAGAGGATGTAGTTATCTCCAGGACTGGGCAGTGTGAATTAAAGGATATAGTTATCTCCAGGACTGGGCAGTGTGAATTAGAGGATATAGTTATCTCCAGGACTGGGCAGTGTGAATTAGAGGATATAGTTATCTCCAGGACTGGGCAGTGTGAATTAGAGGATGTAGTTATCTCCAGGTCTGGGCAGTGTGAATTAGTATATATAGTTATCTCCAGGACTGGACAGTGTGAATTAGAGGATGTAGTTATCTCCAGGTCTGGGCAGTGTGAATTAGAGGATATAGTTATCTCCAGGACTGGGCAGTGTGAATTAGAGGATGTAGTTATCTCCAGGACTGGGCAGTGTGAATTAGAGGATGTAGTTATCTCCAGGACTGGGCAGTGTGAATTAGAGGATGTAGTTATCTCCAGGACTGGGCAGTGTGAATTAGAGGATGTAGTTATCTCCAGGACTGGGCAGTGTGAATTAGTATATATAGTTATCTCCAGGACTGGGCAGTGTGAATTAGAGGATGTAGTTATCTCCAGGACTGGACAGTGTGAATTAGAGGATGTAGTTATCTCCAGGACTGGGCAGTGTGAATTAGTATATATAGTTATCTCCAGGACTGGGCAGTGTGAATTAGAGGATATAGTTATCTCCAGGACTGGGCAGTGTGAATTAGAGGATATAGTTATCTCCAGGACTGGACAGTGTGAATTAGAGGATATAGTTATCTCCAGGACTGGGCAGTGTGAATTAGTATATATAGTTATCTCCAGGACTGGGCAGTGTGAATTAGAGGATATAGTTATCTCCAGGACTGGGCAGTGTGAATTAGTATATATAGTTATCTCCAGGACTGGGCAGTGTGAATTAGAGGATGTAGTTATCTCCAGGACTGGGCAGTGTGAATTAGAGGATATAGTTATCTCCAGGACTGGGCAGTGTGAATTATTATATATAGTTATCTCCAGGACTGGACAGTGTGAATTAGAGGATATAGTTATCTCCAGGACTGGGCAGTGTGAATTAGAGGATATAGTTATCTCCAGGACTGGGCAGTGTGAATTAGAGGATATAGTTATCTCCAGGACTGGGCAGTGTGAATTAGAGGATGTAGTTATCTCCAGGACTGGGCAGTGTGAATTAGAGGATGTAGTTATCTCCAGGACTGGGCAGTGTGAATTAGAGGATATAGTTATCTCCAGGACTGGGCAGTGTGAATTAGAGGATATAGTTATCTCCAGGACTGGGCAGTGTGAATTAGAGGATATAGTTATCTCCAGGACTGGGCAGTGTGAATTAGAGGATATAGTTATCTCCAGGACTGGGCAGTGTGAATTAGAGGATGTAGTTATCTCCAGGACTGGGCAGTGTGAATTAGAGGATGTAGTTATCTCCAGGACTGGGCAGTGTGAATTAGAGGATATAGTTATCTCCAGGACTGGGCAGTGTGAATTAGAGGATGTAGTTATCTCCAGGACTGGGCAGTGTGAATTAGAGGATGTAGTTATCTCCAGGACTGGGCAGTGTGAATTAAAGGATATAGTTATCTCCAGGACTGGGCAGTGTGAATTAGAGGATATAGTTATCTCCAGGACTGGGCAGTGTGAATTAGAGGATATAGTTATCTCCAGGACTGGGCAGTGTGAATTAGAGGATGTAGTTATCTCCAGGTCTGGGCAGTGTGAATTAGTATATATAGTTATCTCCAGGACTGGACAGTGTGAATTAGAGGATGTAGTTATCTCCAGGTCTGGGCAGTGTGAATTAGAGGATATAGTTATCTCCAGGACTGGGCAGTGTGAATTAGAGGATGTAGTTATCTCCAGGACTGGGCAGTGTGAATTAGAGGATGTAGTTATCTCCAGGACTGGGCAGTGTGAATTAGAGGATGTAGTTATCTCCAGGACTGGGCAGTGTGAATTAGAGGATGTAGTTATCTCCAGGACTGGGCAGTGTGAATTAGTATATATAGTTATCTCCAGGACTGGGCAGTGTGAATTAGAGGATGTAGTTATCTCCAGGACTGGACAGTGTGAATTAGAGGATGTAGTTATCTCCAGGACTGGGCAGTGTGAATTAGTATATATAGTTATCTCCAGGACTGGGCAGTGTGAATTAGAGGATATAGTTATCTCCAGGACTGGGCAGTGTGAATTAGAGGATATAGTTATCTCCAGGACTGGACAGTGTGAATTAGAGGATATAGTTATCTCCAGGACTGGGCAGTGTGAATTAGTATATATAGTTATCTCCAGGACTGGGCAGTGTGAATTAGAGGATATAGTTATCTCCAGGACTGGGCAGTGTGAATTAGTATATATAGTTATCTCCAGGACTGGGCAGTGTGAATTAGTATATATAGTTATCTCCAGGACTGGGCAGTGTGAATTAGAGGATATAGTTATCTCCAGGACTGGGCAGTGTGAATTAGAGGATGTAGTTATCTCCAGGACTGGGCAGTGTGAATTAGAGGATCTAGTTATCTCCAGGACTGGGCAGTGTGAATTAGAGGATATAGTTAACTCCAGGACTGGGCAGTGTGAATTAGAGGATATAGTTATCTCCAGGACTGGGCAGTGTGAATTAGAGGATATAGTTATCTCCAGGACTGGGCAGTGTGAATTAGAGGATGTAATTATCTCCAGGACTGGGCAGTGTGAATTAGAGGATGTAGTTATCTCCAGGACTGGGCAGTGTGAATTATTATATATAGTTATCTCCAGGACTGGGCAGTGTGAATTAGAGGATGTAGTTATCTCCAGGTCTGGGCAGTGTGAATTAGTATATATAGTTATCTCCAGGACTGAGCAGTGTGAATTAGAGGATATAGTTATCTCCAGGACTGGGCAGTGTGAATTATTATATATAGTTATCTCCAGGACTGGGCAGTGTGAATTAGAGGATATAGTTATCTCCAGGACTGGGCAGTGTGAATTAGTATATATAGTTATCTCCAGGACTGGGCAGTGTGAATTAGAGGATATAGTTATCTCCAGGACTGGGCAGTGTGAATTAGAGGATATAGTTATCTCCAGGACTGGGCAGTGTGAATTATTATATATAGTTATCTCCAGGACTGGGCAGTGTGAATTAGTATATATAGTTATCTCCAGGACTGGGCAGTGTGAATTAGTATATATAGTTATCTCCATGACTGGGCAGTGTGAATTAGAGGATATAGTTATCTCCAGGACTGGGCAGTGTGAATTAGTATATATAGTTATCTCCAGGACTGGGCAGTGTGAATTAGAGGATATAGTTATCTCCAGGACTGGGCAGTGTGAATTAGTATATATAGTTATCTCCAGGACTGGGCAGTGTGAATTAGAGGATATAGTTATCTCCAGGACTGGGCAGTGTGAATTATTATATATAGTTATCTCCAGGACTGGGCAGTGTGAATTAGAGGATATAGTTATCTCCAGGACTGGGCAGTGTGAATTAGTATATATAGTTATCTCCAGGACTGGGCAGTGTGAATTAGAGGATATAGTTATCTCCAGGACTGGGCAGTGTGAATTAGAGGATATAGTTATCTCCAGGACTGGGCAGTGTGAATTATTATATATAGTTATCTCCAGGACTGGGCAGTGTGAATTAGAGGATATAGTTATCTCCAGGACTGGGCAGTGTGAATTAGAGGATATAGTTATCTCCAGGACTGGGCAGTGTGAATTAGAGGATGTAGTTATCTCCAGGACTGGGCAGTGTGAATTAGAGGATATAGTTATCTCCAGGACTGGGCAGTGTGAATTATTATATATAGTTATCTCCAGGACTGGACAGTGTGAATTAGAGGATATAGTTATCTCCAGGACTGGGCAGTGTGAATTAGAGGATATAGTTATCTCCAGGACTGGGCAGTGTGAATTATTATATATAGTTATCTCCAGGACTGGGCAGTGTGAATTAGAGGATATAGTTATCTCCAGGACTGGGCAGTGTGAATTAGAGGATATAGTTATCTCCAGGACTGGGCAGTGTGAATTAGAGGATGTAGTTATCTCCAGGACTGGGCAGTGTGAATTAGAGGATATAGTTATCTCCAGGACTGGGCAGTGTGAATTATTATATATAGTTATCTCCAGGACTGGACAGTGTGAATTAGAGGATATAGTTATCTCCAGGACTGGGCAGTGTGAATTAGAGGATATAGTTATCTCCAGGACTGGGCAGTGTGAATTAGAGGATATAGTTATCTCCAGGACTGGGCAGTGTGAATTAGAGGATGTAGTTATCTCCAGGACTGGGCAGTGTGAATTAGAGGATGTAGTTATCTCCAGGACTGGGCAGTGTGAATTAGAGGATATAGTTATCTCCAGGTCTGGGCAGTGTGAATTAGAGGATGTAGTTATCTCCAGGACTGGGCAGTGTGAATTAGAGGATATAGTTATCTCCAGGACTGGGTAGTGTGAATTAGAGGATATAGTTATCTCCAGGACTGGGCAGTGTGAATTAGAGGATGTAGTTATCTCCAGGACTGGGCAGTGTGAATTAGAGGATATAGTTATCTCCAGGACTGGGCAGTGTGAATTAGAGGATATAGTTATCTCCAGGACTGGGCAGTGTGAATTAGAGGATATAGTTATCTCCAGGTCTGGGCAGTGTGAATTAGTATATATAGTTATCTCCAGGACTGGACAGTGTGAATTAGAGGATGTAGTTATCTCCAGGTCTGGGCAGTGTGAATTAGAGGATATAGTTATCTCCAGGACTGGGCAGTGTGAATTAGAGGATGTAGTTATCTCCAGGACTGGGCAGTGTGAATTAGAGGATGTAGTTATCTCCAGGACTGGGCAGTGTGAATTAGAGGATGTAGTTATCTCCAGGACTGGGCAGTGTGAATTAGTATATGTAGTTATCTCCAGGACTGGGCAGTGTGAATTAGAGGATGTAGTTATCTCCAGGACTGGACAGTGTGAATTAGAGGATGTAGTTATCTCCAGGACTGGGCAGTGTGAATTAGTATATATAGTTATCTCCAGGACTGGGCAGTGTGAATTAGAGGATATAGTTATCTCCAGGACTGGGCAGTGTGAATTAGAGGATATAGTTATCTCCAGGACTGGACAGTGTGAATTAGAGGATATAGTTATCTCCAGGACTGGGCAGTGTGAATTAGTATATATAGTTATCTCCAGGACTGGGCAGTGTGAATTAGAGGATATAGTTATCTCCAGGACTGGGCAGTGTGAATTAGTATATATAGTTACCTCCAGGACTGGGCAGTGTGAATTAGTATATATAGTTATCTCCAGGACTGGGCAGTGTGAATTAGAGGATATAGTTATCTCCAGAACTGGGCAGTGTGAATTAGAGGATGTAGTTATCTCCAGGACTGGGCAGTGTGAATTAGAGGATCTAGTTATCTCCAGGACTGGGCAGTGTGAATTAGAGGATATAGTTAACTCCAGGACTGGGCAGTGTGAATTAGAGGATATAGTTATCTCCAGGACTGGGCAGTGTGAATTAGAGGATGTAATTATCTCCAGGACTGGGCAGTGTGAATTAGAGGATGTAGTTATCTCCAGGACTGGGCAGTGTGAATTATTATATATAGTTATCTCCAGGACTGGGCAGTGTGAATTAGAGGATGTAGTTATCTCCAGGACTGGGCAGTGTGAATTAGTATATATAGTTATCTCCAGGACTGAGCAGTGTGAATTAGAGGATATAGTTATCTCCAGGACTGGGCAGTGTGAATTATTATATATAGTTATCTCCAGGACTGGGCAGTGTGAATTAGAGGATCTAGTTATCTCCAGGACTGGGCAGTGTGAATTAGAGGATGTAGTTATCTCCAGGACTGGGCAGTGTGAATTAGAGGATATAGTTAACTCCAGGACTGGGCAGTGTGAATTAGAGGATATAGTTATCTCCAGGACTGGGCAGTGTGAATTAGAGGATATAGTTATCTCCAGGACTGGGCAGTGTGAATTAGTATATATAGTTATCTCCAGGACTGGGCAGTGTGAATTAGAGGATCTAGTTATCTCCAGGACTGGGCAGTGTGAATTAGAGGATGTAGTTATCTCCAGGACTGGGCAGTGTGAATTAGAGGATATAGTTATCTCCAGGACTGGGCAGTGTGAATTAGAGGATGTAGTTATCTCCAGGACTGGGCAGTGTGAATTAGAGGATATAGTTATCTCCAGGACTGGGCAGTGTGAATTAGTATATATAGTTATCTCCAGGACTGGACAGTGTGAATTAGAGGATATAGTTATCTCCAGGACTGGGCAGTGTGAATTAGAGGATGTAGTTATCTCCAGGACTGGGCAGTGTGAATTAGTATATATAGTTATCTCCAGGACTGGGCAGTGTGAATTAGAGGATATAGTTATCTCCAGGACTGGGCAGTGTGAATTAGAGGATGTAGTTATCTCCAGGACTGGGCAGTGTGAATTAGAGGATATAGTTATCTCCAGGACTGGGCAGTGTGAATTAGAGGATGTAGTTATCTCCAGGACTGGGCAGTGTGAATTAGAGGATATAGTTATCTCCAGGACTGGGCAGTGTGAATTAGAGGATGTAGTTATCTCCAGGACTGGGCAGTGTGAATTAGAGGATGTAGTTATCTCCAGGACTGGGCAGTGTGAATTAGAGGATGTAGTTATCTCCAGGACTGGGCAGTGTGAATTAGAGGATATAGTTATCTCCAGGACTGGGCAGTGTGAATTAGTATATATAGTTATCTCCAGGACTGGGCAGTGTGAATTAGAGGATATAGTTATCTCCAGGACTGGGCAGTGTGAATTAGAGGATATAGTTATCTCCAGGACTGGGCAGTGTGAATTAGAGGATATAGTTATCTCCAGGACTGGGCAGTGTGAATTAGAGGATGTAGTTATCTCCAGGACTGGGCAGTGTGAATTAGTATATATAGTTATCTCCAGGACTGGGCAGTGTGAATTAGAGGATATAGTTATCTCCAGGACTGGGCAGTGTGAATTATTATATATAATTATCTCCAGGACTGGGCAGTGTGAATTAGAGGATATAGTTATCTCCAGGACTGGGCAGTGTGAATTAGAGGATATAGTTATCTCCAGGACTGGGCAGTGTGAATTAGAGGATATAGTTATCTCCAGGACTGGGCAGTGTGAATTATTATATATAGTTATCTTCAGGACTGGGCAGTGTGAATTAGAGGATATAGTTATCTCCAGGACTGGGCAGTGTGAATTAGTATATATAGTTATCTCCAGGACTGGGCAGTGTGAATTAGAGGATGTAGTTATCTCCAGGACTGGGCAGTGTGAATTAGAGGATATAGTTATCTCCAGGACTGGGCAGTGTGAATTAGAGGATATAGTTATCTCCAGGACTGGGCAGTGTGAATTAGAGGATGTAGTTATCTCCAGGACTGGGCAGTGTGAATTAGAGGATATTGTTATCTCCAGGACTGGGCAGTGTGAATTAGTATATATAGTTATCTCCAGGACTGGGCAGTGTGAATTAGTATATATAGTTATCTCCAGGACTGGGCAGTGTGAATTAGAGGATGTAGTTATCTCCAGGACTGGGCAGTGTGAATTAGAGGATATAGTTATCTCCAGGACTGGGCAGTGTGAATTAGAGGATATAGTTATCTCCAGGACTGGGCAGTGTGAATTAGTATATATAGTTATCTCCAGGACTGGGCAGTGTGAATTAGAGGATATAGTTATCTCCAGGACTGGGCAGTGTGAATTAGAGGATATAGTTATCTCCAGGACTGGGCAGTGTGAATTAGAGGATGTAGTTATCTCCAGGACTGGGCAGTGTGAATTAGAGGATATAGTTATCTCCAGGACTGGGCAGTGTGAATTAGAGGATATAGTTATCTCCAGGATTGGGCAGTGTGAATTAGAGGATGTAGTTATCTCCAGGACTGGGCAGTGTGAATTAGTATATATAGTTATCTCCAGGACTGGGCAGTGTGAATTAGAGGATGTAGTTATCTCCAGGACTGGGCAGTGTGAATTAGAGGATATAGTTATCTCCAGGACTGGGCAGTGTGAATTAGAGGATATAGTTATCTCCAGGACTGGGCAGTGTGAATTAGTATATATAGTTATCTCCAGGACTGGGCAGTGTGAATTAGAGGATATAGTTATCTCCAGGACTGGGCAGTGTGAATTAGAGGATATAGTTATCTCCAGGACTGGGCAGTGTGAATTAGAGGATATAGTTATCTCCAGGACTGGGCAGTGTGAATTAGAGGATGTAGTTATCTCCAGGACTGGGCAGTGTGAATTAGTATATATAGTTATCTCCAGGACTGGGCAGTGTGAATTAGAGGATGTAGTTATCTCCAGGACTGGGCAGTGTGAATTAGAGGATATAGTTATCTCCAGGACTGGGCAGTGTGAATTAGAGGATATAGTTATCTCCAGGACTGGGCAGTGTGAATTAGTATATAAAGTTATCTCCAGGACTGGGCAGTGTGAATTAGAGGATATAGTTATCTCCAGGACTGGGCAGTGTGAATTAGAGGATATAGTTATCTCCAGGACTGGGCAGTGTGAATTAGAGGATGTAGTTATCTCCAGGACTGGGCAGTGTGAATTAGAGGATATAGTTATCTCCAGGACTGGGCAGTGTGAATTAGAGGATATAGTTATCTCCAGGACTGGGCAGTGTGAATTAGAGGATATAGTTATCTCCAGGACTGGGCAGTGTGAATTAGTATATATAGTTATCTCCAGGACTGGGCAGTGTGAATTAGAGGATATAGTTATCTCCAGGACTGGGCAGTGTGAATTAGAGGATATAGTTATCTCCAGGACTGGGCAGTGTGAATTAGAGGATTTAGTTATCTCCAGGACTGGACAGTGTGAATTATTATATATAGTTATCTCCAGGACTGGGCAGTGTGAATTATTATATATAGTTATCTCCAGGACTGGGCAGTGTGAATTAGAGGATATAGTTATCTCCAGGACTGGGCAGTGTGAATTAGAGGATATAGTTATCTCCAGGACTGGGCAGTGTGAATTAGAGGATATAGTTATCTCCAGGACTGGGCAGTGTGAATTAGTATATATAGTTATCTCCAGGACTGGGCAGTGTGAATTAGAGGATATAGTTATCTCCAGGACTGGGCAGTGTGAATTAGAGGATATAGTTATCTCCAGGACTGGGCAGTGTGAATTAGAGGATGTAGTTATCTCCAGGACTGGGCAGTGTGAATTAGAGGATATAGTTATCTCCAGGACTGGGCAGTGTGAATTAGAGGATATAGTTATCTCCAGGACTGGGCAGTGTGAATTAGAGGATATAGTTATCTCCAGGACTGGGCAGTGTGAATTAGTATATATAGTTATCTCCAGGACTGGGCAGTGTGAATTAGAGGATATAGTTATCTCCAGGACTGGGCAGTGTGAATTAGAGGATATAGTTATCTCCAGGACTGGGCAGTGTGAATTATTATATATAGTTATCTCCAGGACTGGGCAGTGTGAATTAGAGGATGTAGTTATCTCCAGGACTGGGCAGTGTGAATTAGAGGATATAGTTATCTCCAGGACTGGGCAGTGTGAATTAGAGGATATAGTTATCTCCAGGATTGGGCAGTGTGAATTAGAGGATGTAGTTATCTCCAGGACTGGGCAGTGTGAATTAGTATATATAGTTATCTCCAGGACTGGGCAGTGTGAATTAGAGGATGTAGTTATCTCCAGGACTGGGCAGTGTGAATTAGAGGATATAGTTATCTCCAGGACTGGGCAGTGTGAATTAGAGGATATAGTTATTTCCAGGACTGGGCAGTGTGAATTAGTATATATAGTTATCTCCAGGACTGGGCAGTGTGAATTAGAGGATATAGTTATCTCCAGGACTGGGCAGTGTGAATTAGAGGATATAGTTATCTCCAGGACTGGGCAGTGTGAATTAGAGGATGTAGTTATCTCCAGGACTGGGCAGTGTGAATTAGTATATATAGTTATCTCCAGGACTGGGCAGTGTGAATTAGAGGATGTAGTTATCTCCAGGACTGGGCAGTGTGAATTAGAGGATATAGTTATCTCCAGGACTGGGCAGTGTGAATTAGAGGATATAGTTATCTCCAGGACTGGGCAGTGTGAATTAGTATATATAGTTATCTCCAGGACTGGGCAGTGTGAATTAGAGGATATAGTTATCTCCAGGACTGGGCAGTGTGAATTAGAGGATATAGTTATCTCCAGGACTGGGCAGTGTGAATTAGAGGATGTAGTTATCTCCAGGACTGGGCAGTGTGAATTAGAGGATATAGTTATCTCCAGGACTGGGCAGTGTGAATTAGAGGATATAGTTATCTCCAGGACTGGGCAGTGTGAATTAGAGGATATAGTTATCTCCAGGACTGGGCAGTGTGAATTAGTATATATAGTTATCTCCAGGACTGGGCAGTGTGAATTAGAGGATATAGTTATCTCCAGGACTGGGCAGTGTGAATTAGAGGATATAGTTATCTCCAGGACTGGGCAGTGTGAATTAGAGGATTTAGTTATCTCCAGGACTGGACAGTGTGAATTATTATATATAGTTATCTCCAGGACTGGGCAGTGTGAATTATTATATATAGTTATCTCCAGGACTGGGCAGTGTGAATTAGAGGATATAGTTATCTCCAGGACTGGGCAGTGTGAATTAGAGGATATAGTTATCTCCAGGACTGGGCAGTGTGAATTAGAGGATATAGTTATCTCCAGGACTGGGCAGTGTGAATTAGTATATATAGTTATCTCCAGGACTGGGCAGTGTGAATTAGAGGATATAGTTATCTCCAGGACTGGGCAGTGTGAATTAGAGGATATAGTTATCTCCAGGACTGGGCAGTGTGAATTAGAGGATGTAGTTATCTCCAGGACTGGGCAGTGTGAATTAGAGGATATAGTTATCTCCAGGACTGGGCAGTGTGAATTAGAGGATATAGTTATCTCCAGGACTGGGCAGTGTGAATTAGAGGATATAGTTATCTCCAGGACTGGGCAGTGTGAATTAGTATATATAGTTATCTCCAGGACTGGGCAGTGTGAATTAGAGGATATAGTTATCTCCAGGACTGGGCAGTGTGAATTAGAGGATATAGTTATCTCCAGGACTGGGCAGTGTGAATTATTATATATAGTTATCTCCAGGACTGGGCAGTGTGAATTAGAGGATGTAGTTATCTCCAGGACTGGGCAGTGTGAATTAGAGGATATAGTTATCTCCAGGACTGGGCAGTGTGAATTAGAGGATATAGTTATCTCCAGGACTGGGCAGTGTGAATTAGAGGATATAGTTATCTCCAGGATTGGGCAGTGTGAATTAGAGGATGTAGTTATCTCCAGGACTGGGCAGTGTGAATTAGTATATATAGTTATCTCCAGGACTGGGCAGTGTGAATTAGAGGATGTAGTTATCTCCAGGACTGGGCAGTGTGAATTAGAGGATATAGTTATCTCCAGGACTGGGCAGTGTGAATTAGAGGATATAGTTATCTCCAGGACTGGGCAGTGTGAATTAGTATATATAGTTATCTCCAGGACTGGGCAGTGTGAATTAGAGGATATAGTTATCTCCAGGACTGGGCAGTGTGAATTAGAGGATATAGTTATCTCCAGGACTGGGCAGTGTGAATTAGAGGATGTAGTTATCTCCAGGACTGGGCAGTGTGAATTAGAGGATATAGTTATCTCCAGGACTGGGCAGTGTGAATTAGTATATATAGTTATCTCCAGGACTGGGCAGTGTGAATTAGTATATATAGTTATCTCCAGGACTGGGCAGTGTGAATTAGAGGATATAGTTATCTCCAGGACTGGGCAGTGTGAATTAGAGGATATAGTTATCTCCAGGACTGGGCAGTGTGAATTAGAGGATGTAGTTATCTCCAGGACTGGACAGTGTGAATTAGTATATATAGTTATCTCCAGGACTGGGCAGTGTGAATTAGAGGATGTAGTTATCTCCAGGACTGGGCAGTGTGAATTAGAGGATATAGTTATCTCCAGGACTGGGCAGTGTGAATTAGAGGATATAGTTATCTCCAGGACTGGGCAGTGTGAATTAGAGGATATAGTTATCTCCAGGACTGGGCAGTGTGAATTAGAGGATATAGTTATCTCCAGGACTGGGCAGTGTGAATTAGAGGATGTAGTTATCTCCAGGACTGGGCAGTGTGAATTAGTATATATAGTTATCTCCAGGACTGGGCAGTGTGAATTAGAGGATGTAGTTATCTCCAGGACTGGGCAGTGTGAATTAGAGGATAGAGTTATCTCCAGGACTGGGCAGTGTGAATTAGAGGATATAGTTATCTCCAGGACTGGGCAGTGTGAATTAGTATATATAGTTATCTCCAGGACTGGGCAGTGTGAATTAGAGGATATAGTTATCTCCAGGACTGGGCAGTGTGAATTAGAGGATATAGTTATCTCCAGGACTGGGCAGTGTGAATTAGAGGATATAGTTATCTCCAGGACTGGGCAGTGTGAATTAGAGGATATAGTTATCTCCAGGACTGGGCAGTGTGAATTAGAGGATATAGTTATCTCCAGGACTGGGCAGTGTGAATTAGAGGATTTAGTTATCTCCAGGACTGGACAGTGTGAATTATTATATATAGTTATCTCCAGGACTGGGCAGTGTGAATTATTATATATAGTTATCTCCAGGACTGGGCAGTGTGAATTAGAGGATATAGTTATCTCCAGGACTGGGCAGTGTGAATTAGAGGATATAGTTATCTCCAGGACTGGGCAGTGTGAATTAGAGGATATAGTTATCTCCAGGACTGGACAGTGTGAATTATTATATATAGTTATCTCCAGGACTGGGCAGTGTGAATTAGTATATATAGTTATCTCCAGGACTGGGCAGTGTGAATTAGAGGATGTAGTTATCTCCAGGACTGGGCAGTGTGAATTAGAGGATATAGTTATCTCCAGGACTGGGCAGTGTGAATTAGAGGATGTAGGTATCTCCAGGACTGGGCAGTGTGAATTAGAGGATATAGTTATCTCCAGGACTGGACAGTGTGAATTAGAGGATATAGTTATCTCCAGGACTGGGCAGTGTGAATTAGAGGATATAGTTATCTCCAGGACTGGGCAGTGTGAATTAGAGGATGTAGGTATCTCCAGGACTGGGCAGTGTGAATTAGAGGATATCGTTATCTCCAGGACTGGACAGTGTGAATTATTATACATAGTTATCTCCAGGACTGGGCAGTGTGAATTAGAGGATATAGTCATCTCCAGGACTGGGCAGTGTGAATTAGAGGATGTAGTTATCTCCAGGACTGGGCAGTGTGAATTAGAGGATATAGTTATCTCCAGGACTGGGCAGTGTGAATTAGAGGATATAGTTATCTCCAGGACTGGACAGTGTGAATTATTATATATAGTTATCTCCAGGACTGGGCAGTGTGAATTAGTATATATAGTTATCTCCAGGACTGGGCAGTGTGAATTAGAGGATATAGTTATCTCCAGGACTGGACAGTGTGAATTATTATATATAGTTATCTCCAGGACTGGGCAGTGTGAATTAGTATATATAGTTATCTCCAGGACTGGGCAGTGTGAATTAGAGGATATAGTTATCTCCAGGACTGGGCAGTGTGAATTAGAGGATATAGTTATCTCCAGGACTGGACAGTGTGAATTATTATATATAGTTATCTCCAGGACTGGGCAGTGTGAATTAGTATATATAGTTATCTCCAGGGCTGGGCAGTGTGAATTAGAGGATATAGTTATCTCCAGGACTGGGCAGTGTGAATTAGAGGATATAGTTATCTCCAGGACTGGGCAGTGTGAATTAGAGGATATAGTTATCTCCAGGACTGGGCAGTGTGAATTAGAGGATGTAGTTATCTCCAGGACTGGACAGTGTGAATTAGTATATATAGTTATCTCCAGGACTGGGCAGTGTGAATTAGAGGATGTAGTTATCTCCAGGACTGGGCAGTGTGAATTAGAGGATATAGTTATCTCCAGGACTGGGCAGTGTGAATTAGTATATATAGTTATCTCCAGGACTGGGCAGTGTGAATTAGAGGATATAGTTATCTCCAGGACTGGGCAGTGTGAATTAGAGGATATAGTTATCTCCAGGACTGGGCAGTGTGAATTAGAGGATATAGTTATCTCCAGGACTGGGCAGTGTGAATTAGAGGATGTAGTTATCTCCAGGACTGGGCAGTGTGAATTAGAGGATGTAGTTATCTCCAGGACTGGGCAGTGTGAATTAGAGGATATAGTTATCTCCAGGACTGGGCAGTGTGAATTAGAGGATATAGTTATCTCCAGGACTGGGCAGTGTGAATTAGAGGATATAGTTATCTCCAGGACTGGGCAGTGTGAATTAGTATATATAGTTATCTCCAGGACTGGGCAGTGTGAATTAGAGGATATAGTTATCTCCAGGACTGGGCAGTGTGAATTAGAGGATATAGTTATCTCCAGGACTGGACAGTGTGAATTATTATATATAGTTATCTCCAGGACTGGGCAGTGTGAATTAGTATATATAGTTATCTCCAGGACTGGGCAGTGTGAATTAGAGGATATAGTTATCTCCAGGACTGGACAGTGTGAATTATTATATATAGTTATCTCCAGGACTGGGCAGTGTGAATTAGTATATATAGTTATCTCCAGGACTGGGCAGTGTGAATTAGAGGATATAGTTATCTCCAGGACTGGGCAGTGTGAATTAGAGGATATAGTTATCTCCAGGACTGGACAGTGTGAATTATTATATATAGTTATCTCCAGGACTGGGCAGTGTGAATTAGTATATATAGTTATCTCCAGGGCTGGGCAGTGTGAATTAGAGGATATAGTTATCTCCAGGACTGGGCAGTGTGAATTAGAGGATATAGTTATCTCCAGGACTGGGCAGTGTGAATTAGAGGATATAGTTATCTCCAGGACTGGGCAGTGTGAATTAGAGGATGTAGTTATCTCCAGGACTGGACAGTGTGAATTAGTATATATAGTTATCTCCAGGACTGGGCAGTGTGAATTAGAGGATGTAGTTATCTCCAGGACTGGGCAGTGTGAATTAGAGGATATAGTTATCTCCAGGACTGGGCAGTGTGAATTAGTATATATAGTTATCTCCAGGACTGGGCAGTGTGAATTAGAGGATATAGTTATCTCCAGGACTGGGCAGTGTGAATTAGAGGATATAGTTATCTCCAGGACTGGGCAGTGTGAATTAGAGGATATAGTTATCTCCAGGACTGGGCAGTGTGAATTAGAGGATGTAGTTATCTCCAGGACTGGGCAGTGTGAATTAGAGGATGTAGTTATCTCCAGGACTGGGCAGTGTGAATTAGAGGATATAGTTATCTCCAGGACTGGGCAGTGTGAATTAGAGGATATAGTTATCTCCAGGACTGGGCAGTATGAATTAGAGGATATAGTTATCTCCAGGACTGGGCAGTGTGAATTAGTATATATAGTTATCTCCAGGACTGGGCAATGTGAATTAGAGGATATAGTTATCTCCAGGACTGGGCAGTGTGAATTAGAGGATATAGTTATCTCCAGGACTGGACAGTGTGAATTAGAGGATGTAGTTATCTCCAGGACTGGACAGTGTGAATTAGAGGATATAGTTATCTCCAGGACTGGGCAGTGTGAATTAGAGGATGTAGTTATCTCCAGGACTGGGCAGTGTGAATTAGAAGATGTAGTTATCTCCAGGACTGGGCAGTGTGAATTAGAGGATGTAGTTATCTCCAGGACTGGGCAGTGTGAATTAGTATATATAGTTATCTCCAGGACTGGGCAGTGTGAATTAGTATATATAGTTATCTCCAGGACTGGGCAGTGTGAATTAGTATATATAGTTATCTCCAGGACTGGGCAGTGTGAATTAGTATATATAGTTATCTCCAGGACTGGGCAGTGTGAATTAGAGGATATAGTTATCTCCAGGACTGGGCAGTGTGAATTAGAGGATATAGTTATCTCCAGGACTGGGCAGTGTGAATTAGAGGATATAGTTATCTCCAGGACTGGGCAGTGTGAATTAGTATATATAGTTATCTCCAGGACTGGGCAGTGTGAATTAGTATATATAGTTATCTCCAGGACTGGGCAGTGTGAATTAGTATATATAGTTATCTCCATGACTGGGCAGTGTGAATTAGAGGATATAGTTATCTCCAGGACTGGGCAGTGTGAATTAGTATATATAGTTATTTCCAGGACTGGGCAGTGTGAATTAGAGGATGTAGTTATCTCCAGGACTGGACAGTGTGAATTAGAGGATGTAGTTATCTCCAGGACTGGGCAGTGTGAATTAGAGGATATAGTTATCTCCAGGACTGGGCAGTGTGAATTAGAGGATGTAGTTATCTCCAGGACTGGGCAGTGTGAATTAGAGGATGTAGTTATCTCCAGGACTGGGCAGTGTGAATTAGAGGATATAGTTATCTCCAGGACTGGGCAGTGTGAATTAGAGGATGTAGTTATCTCCAGGACTGGGCAGTGTGAATTAGAGGATGTAGTTATCTCCAGGACTGGGCAGTGTGAATTAGAGGATATAGTTATCTCCAGGACTGGGCAGTGTGAATTAGTATATATAGTTATCTCCAGGACTGGGCAGTGTGAATTAGAGGATATAGTTATCTCCAGGACTGGGCAGTGTGAATTAGAGGATATAGTTATCTCCAGGACTGGGCAGTGTGAATTAGAGGATGTAGTTATCTCCAGGACTGGGCAGTGTGAATTAGAGGATATAGTTATCTCCAGGACTGGGCAGTGTGAATTAGAGGATATAGTTATCTCCAGGACTGGACAGTGTGAATTAGAGGATATAGTTATCTCCAGGACTGGGCAGTGTGAATTAGAGGATGTAGTTATCTCCAGGACTGGGCAGTGTGAATTAGAGGATGTAGTTATCTCCAGGACTGGGCAGTGTGAATTAGAGGATATAGTTATCTCCAGGACTGGGCAGTGTGAATTAGAGGATATATTTATCTCCAGGAATGGGCAGTGTGAATTAGAGGATGTAGTTATATCCAGGACTGGACAGTGTGAATTAGAGGATGTAGTTATCTCCAGGACTGGGCAGTGTGAATTAGTATATATAGTTATCTCCAGGACTGGGCAGTGTGAATTAGAGGATATAGTTATCTCCAGGACTGGGCAGTGTGAATTAGAGGATGTAGTTATCTCCAGGACTGGGCAGTGTGAATTAGAGGATATAGTTATCTCCAGGACTGGGCAGTGTGAATTAGAGGATATAGTTATCTCCAGGACTGGGCAGTGTGAATTAGTATATATAGTTATCTCCAGGACTGGGCAGTGTGAATTAGTATATATAGTTATCTCCAGGACTGGGCAGTGTGAATTATTATATATAGTTATCTCCAGGACTGGGCAGTGTGAATTAGAGGATATAGTTATCTCCAGGACAGGGCAGTGTGAATTAGAGGATATAGTTATCTCCAGGACTGGGCAGTGTGAATTAGAGGATGTAATTATCTCCAGGACTGGGCAGTGTGAATTAGAGGATATAGTTATCTCCAGGACTGGGCAGTGTGAATTAGAGGATGTAGTTATCTCCAGGACTGGACAGTGTGAATTATTATATATAGTTATCTCCAGGACTGGGCAGTGTGAATTAGAGGATGTAGTTATCTCCAGGACTGGACAGTGTGAATTAGAGGATATAGTTATCTCCAGGACTGGGCAGTGTGAATTAGGATATATAGTTATCTCCAGGACTGGGCAGTGTGAATTAGAGGATGTAGTTATCTCCAGGACTGGGCAGTGTGAATTAGAGGATGTAGTTATCTCCAGGACTGGACAGTGTGAATTAGAGGATGTAGTTATCTCCAGGACTGGGCAGTGTGAATTAGAGGATATAGTTATCTCCAGGACTGGGCAGTGTGAATTAGAGGATGTAGTTATCTCCAGGACTGGGCAGTGTGAATTATTATATATAGTTATCTCCAGGACTGGGCAGTGTGAATTAGTATATATAGTTATCTCCAGGACTGGGCAGTGTGAATTAGAGGATGTAGTTATCTCCAGGACTGGGCAGTGTGAATTAGAGGATATAGTTATCTCCAGGACTGGGCAGTGTGAATTAGAGGATGTAGTTATCTCCAGGACTGGACAGTGTGAATTAGTATATATAGTTATCTCCAGGACTGGGCAGTGTGAATTAGAGGATATAGTTATCTCCAGGACTGGGCAGTGTGAATTAGTATATATAGTTATCTCCAGGACTGGGCAGTGTGAATTAGAGGATATAGTTATCTCCATGACTGGGCAGTGTGAATTAGAGGATATAGTTATCTCCAGGACTGGGCAGTGTGAATTATTATATATAGTTATCTCCAGGACTGGGCAGTGTGAATTAGAGGATATAGTTATCTCCAGGACTGGGCAGTGTGAATTATTATATATAGTTATCTCCAGGACTGGGCAGTGTGAATTAGAGGATATAGTTATCTCCAGGACTGGGCAGTGTGAATTAGAGGATATAGTTATCTCCAGGACTGGGCAGTGTGAATTATTATATATAGTTATCTCCATGACTGGGCAGTGTGAATTAGAGGATATAGTTATCTCCAGGACTGGGCAGTGTGAATTATTATATATAGTTATCTCCAGGACTGGGCAGTGTGAATTAGAGGATGTAGTTATCTCCAGGACTGGGCAGTGTGAATTAGTATATATAGTTATCTCCAGGACTGGGCAGTGTGAATTAGTATATATAGTTATCTCCATGACTGGGCAGTGTGAATTAGAGGATATAGTTATCTCCAGGACTGGGCAGTGTGAATTAGTATATATAGTTATTTCCAGGACTGGGCAGTGTGAATTAGAGGATGTAGTTATCTCCAGGACTGGACAGTGTGAATTAGAGGATGTAGTTATCTCCAGGACTGGGCAGTGTGAATTAGAGGATATAGTTATCTCCAGGACTGGGCAGTGTGAATTAGAGGATGTAGTTATCTCCAGGACTGGGCAGTGTGAATTAGAGGATGTAGTTATCTCCAGGACTGGGCAGTGTGAATTAGAGGATGTAGTTATCTCCAGGACTGGGCAGTGTGAATTAGAGGATATAGTTATCTCCAGGACTGGGCAGTGTGAATTAGTATATATAGTTATCTCCAGGACTGGGCAGTGTGAATTAGAGGATATAGTTATCTCCAGGACTGGACAGTGTGAATTATTATATATAGTTATCTCCAGGACTGGGCAGTGTGAATTAGTATATATAGTTATCTCCAGGACTGGGCAGTGTGAATTAGAGGATATAGTTATCTCCAGGACTGGGCAGTGTGAATTAGAGGATATAGTTATCTCCAGGACTGGACAGTGTGAATTATTATATATAGTTATCTCCAGGACTGGGCAGTGTGAATTAGTATATATAGTTATCTCCAGGGCTGGGCAGTGTGAATTAGAGGATATAGTTATCTCCAGGACTGGGCAGTGTGAATTAGAGGATATAGTTATCTCCAGGACTGGGCAGTGTGAATTAGAGGATATAGTTATCTCCAGGACTGGGCAGTGTGAATTAGAGGATGTAGTTATCTCCAGGACTGGACAGTGTGAATTAGTATATATAGTTATCTCCAGGACTGGGCAGTGTGAATTAGAGGATGTAGTTATCTCCAGGACTGGGCAGTGTGAATTAGAGGATATAGTTATCTCCAGGACTGGGCAGTGTGAATTAGTATATATAGTTATCTCCAGGACTGGGCAGTGTGAATTAGAGGATATAGTTATCTCCAGGACTGGGCAGTGTGAATTAGAGGATATAGTTATCTCCAGGACTGGGCAGTGTGAATTAGAGGATATAGTTATCTCCAGGACTGGGCAGTGTGAATTAGAGGATGTAGTTATCTCCAGGACTGGGCAGTGTGAATTAGAGGATGTAGTTATCTCCAGGACTGGGCAGTGTGAATTAGAGGATATAGTTATCTCCAGGACTGGGCAGTGTGAATTAGAGGATATAGTTATCTCCAGGACTGGGCAGTGTGAATTAGAGGATATAGTTATCTCCAGGACTGGGCAGTGTGAATTAGTATATATAGTTATCTCCAGGACTGGGCAGTGTGAATTAGAGGATATAGTTATCTCCAGGACTGGGCAGTGTGAATTAGAGGATATAGTTATCTCCAGGACTGGACAGTGTGAATTATTATATATAGTTATCTCCAGGACTGGGCAGTGTGAATTAGTATATATAGTTATCTCCAGGACTGGGCAGTGTGAATTAGAGGATATAGTTATCTCCAGGACTGGACAGTGTGAATTATTATATATAGTTATCTCCAGGACTGGGCAGTGTGAATTAGTATATATAGTTATCTCCAGGACTGGGCAGTGTGAATTAGAGGATATAGTTATCTCCAGGACTGGGCAGTGTGAATTAGAGGATATAGTTATCTCCAGGACTGGACAGTGTGAATTATTATATATAGTTATCTCCAGGACTGGGCAGTGTGAATTAGTATATATAGTTATCTCCAGGGCTGGGCAGTGTGAATTAGAGGATATAGTTATCTCCAGGACTGGGCAGTGTGAATTAGAGGATATAGTTATCTCCAGGACTGGGCAGTGTGAATTAGAGGATATAGTTATCTCCAGGACTGGGCAGTGTGAATTAGAGGATGTAGTTATCTCCAGGACTGGACAGTGTGAATTAGTATATATAGTTATCTCCAGGACTGGGCAGTGTGAATTAGAGGATGTAGTTATCTCCAGGACTGGGCAGTGTGAATTAGAGGATATAGTTATCTCCAGGACTGGGCAGTGTGAATTAGTATATATAGTTATCTCCAGGACTGGGCAGTGTGAATTAGAGGATATAGTTATCTCCAGGACTGGGCAGTGTGAATTAGAGGATATAGTTATCTCCAGGACTGGGCAGTGTGAATTAGAGGATATAGTTATCTCCAGGACTGGGCAGTGTGAATTAGAGGATGTAGTTATCTCCAGGACTGGGCAGTGTGAATTAGAGGATGTAGTTATCTCCAGGACTGGGCAGTGTGAATTAGAGGATATAGTTATCTCCAGGACTGGGCAGTGTGAATTAGAGGATATAGTTATCTCCAGGACTGGGCAGTATGAATTAGAGGATATAGTTATCTCCAGGACTGGGCAGTGTGAATTAGTATATATAGTTATCTCCAGGACTGGGCAATGTGAATTAGAGGATATAGTTATCTCCAGGACTGGGCAGTGTGAATTAGAGGATATAGTTATCTCCAGGACTGGACAGTGTGAATTAGAGGATGTAGTTATCTCCAGGACTGGACAGTGTGAATTAGAGGATATAGTTATCTCCAGGACTGGGCAGTGTGAATTAGAGGATGTAGTTATCTCCAGGACTGGGCAGTGTGAATTAGAAGATGTAGTTATCTCCAGGACTGGGCAGTGTGAATTAGAGGATGTAGTTATCTCCAGGACTGGGCAGTGTGAATTAGTATATATAGTTATCTCCAGGACTGGGCAGTGTGAATTAGTATATATAGTTATCTCCAGGACTGGGCAGTGTGAATTAGTATATATAGTTATCTCCAGGACTGGGCAGTGTGAATTAGTATATATAGTTATCTCCAGGACTGGGCAGTGTGAATTAGAGGATATAGTTATCTCCAGGACTGGGCAGTGTGAATTAGAGGATATAGTTATCTCCAGGACTGGGCAGTGTGAATTAGAGGATATAGTTATCTCCAGGACTGGGCAGTGTGAATTAGTATATATAGTTATCTCCAGGACTGGGCAGTGTGAATTAGTATATATAGTTATCTCCAGGACTGGGCAGTGTGAATTAGTATATATAGTTATCTCCATGACTGGGCAGTGTGAATTAGAGGATATAGTTATCTCCAGGACTGGGCAGTGTGAATTAGTATATATAGTTATTTCCAGGACTGGGCAGTGTGAATTAGAGGATGTAGTTATCTCCAGGACTGGACAGTGTGAATTAGAGGATGTAGTTATCTCCAGGACTGGGCAGTGTGAATTAGAGGATATAGTTATCTCCAGGACTGGGCAGTGTGAATTAGAGGATGTAGTTATCTCCAGGACTGGGCAGTGTGAATTAGAGGATGTAGTTATCTCCAGGACTGGGCAGTGTGAATTAGAGGATATAGTTATCTCCAGGACTGGGCAGTGTGAATTAGAGGATGTAGTTATCTCCAGGACTGGGCAGTGTGAATTAGAGGATGTAGTTATCTCCAGGACTGGGCAGTGTGAATTAGAGGATATAGTTATCTCCAGGACTGGGCAGTGTGAATTAGTATATATAGTTATCTCCAGGACTGGGCAGTGTGAATTAGAGGATATAGTTATCTCCAGGACTGGGCAGTGTGAATTAGAGGATATAGTTATCTCCAGGACTGGGCAGTGTGAATTAGAGGATGTAGTTATCTCCAGGACTGGGCAGTGTGAATTAGAGGATATAGTTATCTCCAGGACTGGGCAGTGTGAATTAGAGGATATAGTTATCTCCAGGACTGGACAGTGTGAATTAGAGGATATAGTTATCTCCAGGACTGGGCAGTGTGAATTAGAGGATGTAGTTATCTCCAGGACTGGGCAGTGTGAATTAGAGGATGTAGTTATCTCCAGGACTGGGCAGTGTGAATTAGAGGATATAGTTATCTCCAGGACTGGGCAGTGTGAATTAGAGGATATATTTATCTCCAGGAATGGGCAGTGTGAATTAGAGGATGTAGTTATATCCAGGACTGGACAGTGTGAATTAGAGGATGTAGTTATCTCCAGGACTGGGCAGTGTGAATTAGTATATATAGTTATCTCCAGGACTGGGCAGTGTGAATTAGAGGATATAGTTATCTCCAGGACTGGGCAGTGTGAATTAGAGGATGTAGTTATCTCCAGGACTGGGCAGTGTGAATTAGAGGATATAGTTATCTCCAGGACTGGGCAGTGTGAATTAGAGGATATAGTTATCTCCAGGACTGGGCAGTGTGAATTAGTATATATAGTTATCTCCAGGACTGGGCAGTGTGAATTAGTATATATAGTTATCTCCAGGACTGGGCAGTGTGAATTATTATATATAGTTATCTCCAGGACTGGGCAGTGTGAATTAGAGGATATAGTTATCTCCAGGACAGGGCAGTGTGAATTAGAGGATATAGTTATCTCCAGGACTGGGCAGTGTGAATTAGAGGATGTAATTATCTCCAGGACTGGGCAGTGTGAATTAGAGGATATAGTTATCTCCAGGACTGGGCAGTGTGAATTAGAGGATGTAGTTATCTCCAGGACTGGACAGTGTGAATTATTATATATAGTTATCTCCAGGACTGGGCAGTGTGAATTAGAGGATGTAGTTATCTCCAGGACTGGACAGTGTGAATTAGAGGATATAGTTATCTCCAGGACTGGGCAGTGTGAATTAGTATATATAGTTATCTCCAGGACTGGGCAGTGTGAATTAGAGGATGTAGTTATCTCCAGGACTGGGCAGTGTGAATTAGAGGATGTAGTTATCTCCAGGACTGGACAGTGTGAATTAGAGGATGTAGTTATCTCCAGGACTGGGCAGTGTGAATTAGAGGATATAGTTATCTCCAGGACTGGGCAGTGTGAATTAGAGGATGTAGTTATCTCCAGGACTGGGCAGTGTGAATTATTATATATAGTTATCTCCAGGACTGGGCAGTGTGAATTAGTATATATAGTTATCTCCAGGACTGGGCAGTGTGAATTAGAGGATGTAGTTATCTCCAGGACTGGGCAGTGTGAATTAGAGGATATAGTTATCTCCAGGACTGGGCAGTGTGAATTAGAGGATGTAGTTATCTCCAGGACTGGACAGTGTGAATTAGTATATATAGTTATCTCCAGGACTGGGCAGTGTGAATTAGAGGATATAGTTATCTCCAGGACTGGGCAGTGTGAATTAGTATATATAGTTATCTCCAGGACTGGGCAGTGTGAATTAGAGGATATAGTTATCTCCATGACTGGGCAGTGTGAATTAGAGGATATAGTTATCTCCAGGACTGGGCAGTGTGAATTATTATATATAGTTATCTCCAGGACTGGGCAGTGTGAATTAGAGGATATAGTTATCTCCAGGACTGGGCAGTGTGAATTATTATATATAGTTATCTCCAGGACTGGGCAGTGTGAATTAGAGGATATAGTTATCTCCATGACTGGGCAGTGTGAATTAGAGGATATAGTTATCTCCAGGACTGGGCAGTGTGAATTATAATATATAGTTATCTCCATGACTGGGCAGTGTGAATTAGAGGATATAGTTATCTCCAGGACTGGGCAGTGTGAATTATTATATATAGTTATCTCCAGGACTGGGCAGTGTGAATTAGAGGATGTAGTTATCTCCAGGACTGGGCAGTGTGAATTAGTATATATAGTTATCTCCAGGACTGGGCAGTGTGAATTAGTATATATAGTTATCTCCATGACTGGGCAGTGTGAATTAGAGGATATAGTTATCTCCAGGACTGGGCAGTGTGAATTAGTATATATAGTTATTTCCAGGACTGGGCAGTGTGAATTAGAGGATGTAGTTATCTCCAGGACTGGACAGTGTGAATTAGAGGATGTAGTTATCTCCAGGACTGGGCAGTGTGAATTAGAGGATATAGTTATCTCCAGGACTGGGCAGTGTGAATTAGAGGATGTAG
Organism: Salvelinus fontinalis; assembly: GCF_029448725.1. NCBI lineage: Eukaryota > Metazoa > Chordata > Actinopteri > Salmoniformes > Salmonidae > Salvelinus > Salvelinus fontinalis. The sequence goes on along the minus strand of NW_026600352.1, from coordinate 167,994 downwards.
TTATCTCCAGGACTGGGCAGTGTGAATTAGAGGATGTAGTTATCTCCAGGACTGGGCAGTGTGAATTAGAGGATATAGTTATCTCCAGGACTGGGCAGTGTGAATTAGAGGATATAGTTATCTCCAGGACTGGGCAGTGTGAATTAGAGGATATAGTTATCTCCAGGACTGGGCAGCGTGAATTAGAGGATATAGTTATCTCCAGGACTGGGCAGTGTGAATTATTATATATAGTTATCTCCAGGACTGGGCAGTGTGAATTAGAGGATGTAGTTATCTCCAGGACTGGACAGTGTGAATTAGAGGATATAGTTATCTCCAGGACTGGGCAGTGTGAATTAGAGGATATAGTTATCTCCAGGACTGGGCAGTGTGAATTAGAGGATATAGTTATCTCCAGGACTGGGCAGTGTGAATTAGAGGATGTAGTTATCTCCAGGACTGGACAGTGTGAATTATTATATATAGTTATCTCCAGGACTGGGCAGTGTGAATTAGAGGATGTAGTTATCTCCAGGACTGGACAGTGTGAATTAGAGGATATAGTTATCTCCAGGACTGGGCAGTGTGAATTAGTATATATAGTTATCTCCAGGACTGGGCAGTGTGAATTAGAGGATGTAGTTATCTCCAGGACTGGGCAGTGTGAATTAGAGGATGTAGTTATCTCCAGGACTGGGCAGTGTGAATTAGAGGATATAGTTATCTCCAGGACTGGGCAGTGTGAATTAGAGGATGTAGTTATCTCCAGGACTGGGCAGTGTGAATTAGAGGATGTAGTTATCTCCAGGACTGGGCAGTGTGAATTAGAGGATATAGTTATCTCCAGGACTGGGCAGTGTGAATTAGAGGATGTAGTTATCTCCAGGACTGGGCAGTGTGAATTAGAGGATATAGTTATCTCCAGGACTGGGCAGTGTGAATTAGAGGATATAGTTATCTCCAGGACTGGGCAGTGTGAATTAGAGGATATAGTTATCTCCAGGACTGGGCAGTGTGAATTAGAGGATATAGTTATCTCCAGGACAGGGCAGTGTGAATTAGAGGATATAGTTATCTCCAGGACTGGGCAGTGTGAATTAGTAGGATGTAGTTATCTCCAGGACTGGGCAGTGTGAATTAGAGGATATAGTTATCTCCAGGACTGGGCAGTGTGAATTAGAGGATGTAGTTATCTCCAGGACTGGGCA